>NW_027364324.1:0-256885 GCF_046119375.1 Phyllobates terribilis
TGTCATGACATGCGGCATGCATGTGGGACCCCCATGACACGTGGCATGCATGTGGCCCCCAAATTCATGCTGCATGTCATGGGGGCCCCAATTGCATGACCCATGTTATGGAGGCTGCACATGCATGCCACATTTCATGGGGGCCACAAATGCATGCCGCATGTCATTTGGGCCCCAAAAGTATGCTGCATATCATGGGGGGCCCCAAATACGTGCCGCATGTCATGAGGGCCCCACATGCATGGCGCATGTCATGGGGGCCCCAAATGCATGCCGCATGTTATGGGGGCCGCAAATATGTGCTGCATGTCATGTGGGCCCCAAATATGTGCCAAATGTCAAGAGGGCCCCACATGAATGTCGCGTGTCATGGGAGCCCCAAATGCTTGCCGCATGTCACTTCGTCCCCACATGCATGTCACAGGTCATGGGGGCCCCACATACATGCCGCGTGTCATGGGAGCCCCAAATGCATGCCCCCTTTCATGGGGGCACCACGTGCATGCCGCATGTCATGGGGGCCCCAAATGCATACCGCATGTCATGGGGGCTCCAAATGCATGCCGCATGTTATGGGGGCCCTAAATGTATGCCGCATGTCATGGCAGCCCCAATACGTGCCACATGTCATGGGGGCCCCACGTGCATGCCGCATGTCATGGGTGCCCCACGTGCATGCCACAGGTCATGGGGGCCCCACATGCATGCCGCGTGTCATGGGAGCCCCAAATGCATGCCCCCTTTCATGGGGGCACCACGTGCATGCCGCATGTCATGGCGTCCCCAAAGGCATGCCTCATGTCATGGGGGCCCCACATGCATGCCACATGTCATAGTGGCCCCACATGCATGCCACGTGTCAAGGGAGCCCCAAATGAATGTCGCATGTCAAGGGGGCCCCACGTGCATGCCGCATGTCATGGGGCCCCACGTGCATGCCGCATGCCATGGGCCCCCAAATGCATGCCATGGGCCCCCAAATGCATGCCGCATGCCATGGGGGCCCCACATGCATGCCGCATGTCTCAGGTACCCAAAATGCATGCAGCATGTTATGCATGCCCCAAATGCATGCCGCATGTCATGGGAGCCCAAATGCATGCCGCATGTCATGGGGGCCATAAATGCATGCCGCATGTCATGGGGCCCCCAAATGCATGCCGCATGTCTCAGGTACCCAAAATGCATGCCGCATGTTATGCATGCCCCAAATGCATGCCGCATGTCATGGGAGTCCAAATGCATGCCGCATGTCTCAGGTACCCAAAATGCATGCAGCATGTTATGCATGCCCCAAATGCATGTCGCATGTCATGGGGGCCCAAATGCTTGCCACATGTCATGGGGGCCCAAAATGCTTGCCACATGTCTCAGGTACCCAAAATGCATGCAGCATGTTATGCATGCCCCACATGCATGCCGCATGTCATGGGGGCCCCACATGCATGCCGCATGTCATGGGGGCCCCACATGCATGCCGCATGTCATGGGGCCCCACATGCATGCCGCATGTCATGGGGGCCCCACATGCATGCCGCATGTCATGGGGGCCCCACGTGCTTGGCGCAAGTCATGGGGGCCCCACATGCATGCCGCATGTCATGGGGTCCCAAATGCTTGCCGCATGTCATGGGGGCCAGAAATGCATGCCGCATGTCATGGGGGCCCCACATGCATGGCGCATTTCATGGGGGCCCCACATGCATGGCGCATTTCATGGGGGCCCCACATGCATGGCGCATGTCATGGGGGCCCCAAGTGCATGCCTCATGTCATGGGGGCCCCAAATGCATGCCGCATGTCATAGTGGCCCCAAATGCATGCTGCATGTCATGAGGGGCCCACGTGCATGCCGCATGTCATGGGGGCCCCAAATGCATGGCTCAAGTCATGGGGGCCCAAAATGCATGCCACATATCATGGGGGCCCCACGTGCATGCTGCATATATTGGGGGCCCCAAATGCATGCTGCATGTTATGGGGGCCCTAAATGTATGCCGCATGTCATGGGGGCCCCACGTGCATGCCTCATGTCATGGGGGCTCCAAATGCATGCCTCATGTCATGGGGGCCCCACATGCATGCCACATGTCATGGGGGCCCCACATGCATGCCACGTGTCAAGGGAGCCCCAAATGAATGTCGCATGTCAAGGGGGCCCCATGTGCATGCCGCATGTCATGGGGACCCACATGCATGCAGCATGTCATGGGGGCCCCACATGCATGCCGCATGTCATGGGGGCCCAAATGCTTGCCACATGTCATGGGGGCCATAAATCCATGCCGCATGTCATGGGGCCCCCAAATGCATGCCGCATGTGTCAGGTACCCCAAATGCATGCCGCATGTCATGGGAGCCCAAATGCATGCCGCATGTCATGGGGGCCCCACATGCATGCCGCATGTCATGGGGGCCCCACATGCATGCCGCATGTCATGGGGGCCCCACATGCATGCCGCATGTCATGGGGGCCCCACATGCATGCCGCATGTCATGGGGGGGGCCACATGCATGCCGCATGTCATGGGGCCCCCACATGCATGCCGCATGTCATGGGGGCCCCACATGCATGCCGCATGTCATGGGGGCCCCACATGCATGCCGCATGTCATGGGGGCCCCACATGCATGTCGCATGTCATGGGGGCCCCACATGCATGTCGCATGTCATGGGGGCCCCACGTGCATGTCGCATGTCATGAGGGGCCCACGTGCATGCCGCATGTCATGGGGGCCCCAAATGCATGGCTCAAGTCATGGGGGCCCCAAATGCATGCCACATATCATGGGGGCCCCACGTGCATGCTGCATATATTGGGGGCCCAAAATGCATGCCACATGTCATGAGGGCCCCGCTTGCATGCCGCATGTCATTGGGGCCCCGCAGGCATTCCGCATGTCATGGGGGCCTCACGTGCATTCCCCATGTCATGGGGCCCAAATGCATGCCGCATGTATTGGGTTCCCCAACTGCATGCCGCATATCATGGGGCCCCACATGCATGCCACATGTCATGGGGGCCCCACATGCTTGCCGCATTTCATGGGGGACCCAAATGCATGCATACCGCATGTCATTGGGGCCCCGCAGGCATTCCGCATGTCCTGGGGGCCTCACGTGCATTCCGCATGTCATGGGGGCCCCACGTGCATGCCTCATGTCACGGGGGTCACAAATGTATGCCGCATGTCATGGGGGCCCCACGTGCATGCCGCATGTCATAGTGGCCCCAAATGCATGCTGCATGTCATGAGGGCCCCACGTGCATGGCGCATTTCATGGGGGACCCAAATGCATGCCGCATGTCATGGGGGCCCCACATGCATGCCGCATGTAATGGGGGATTCAAATGCATGCCATGGGGGTCCCACATGCATGCCGCATGTCATGGGGGCCCCACATGCATGCCTCAAGTCATGGGGGCCCCCAAGTGGATGCCGCATTTCATAGGGGCCCCACATGCATGACGCATATCTTGGGGCCCACAAATGCATGCCACATGTCATAGGGGCCCCACATGCATGGCACATGTCATAGGGGCCCCACGTACATGGCTCATCTCATGGGTGCCCCACCTGCATGCCGCATGTCATTGGGGCCCCAATTGCATGCCGCATGTCATTGGGGCCCCAATTGCATGCCGCATGTCATAGCGGCCCCACGTACATGGCTCATGTCATGGGTGCCCCACCTGCATGCCGCATGTCATTTTAGGCCCCAATTGCATGCCGCATGTCATGGGGGCCCCACGTGCATGCCGCATGTCATGGGGGCCCCACGTGCATGCCGCATGTCATGGGGGCCCCACGTGCATGCCGCATGTCATGGGGGCCCCACGTGCATGCCGCATGTCATGGGGGCCCCACGTGCATGCCGCATGTCATGGGGGCCCCACGTGCATGCCGCATGTCATGGGGGCCCCACGTGCATGCCGCATGTCATGGGGGCCCCACGTGCATGCCGCATGTCATGGGGGCCCCACGTGCATGCCGCATGTCATGGGGGCCCCACGTGCATGCCGCATGTCATGGGGGCCCCACGTGCATGCCGCATGTCATGGGGGCCCCACGTGCATGCCGCATGTCATGGGGGCCCCACGTGCATGCCGCATGTCATGGGGGCCCCACGTGCATGCCGCATGTCATGGGGGCCCCACGTGCATGCCGCATGTCATGGGGGCCCCACGTGCATGCCGCATGTCATGGGGGCCCCACGTGCATGCCGCATGTCATGGGGGCCCCACGTGCATGCCGCATGTCATGGGGGCCCCACGTGCATGCCGCATGTCATGGGGGCCCCACGTGCATGCCGCATGTCATGGGGGCCCCACGTGCATGCCGCATGTCATGGGGGCCCCACGTGCATGCATCATGTAATGGGGGTCCCACATGCATGCAGCATGTCATGAGGGCCCCACATGCATGCAGCATGTCATGAGGGCCCCACATGCATGCCGCATGTCATGGGGGTCCCACGTGCATGCTGCATGTCATTGGGGCCCCACGTGCTTGCCGCATGTCACGAGGGCCACAAATGTATGCCGCATGTCATGGGGGCCCCACGTGCATGCAGCATGTCATGGGGCCCCCCAAATGCATGCAGCATGTCATGGGCCCCCCCAAATGCATGCAGCATGTCATGGGGGCCCCACGTGCATGCCACATGTCATGGGAAGCCCACATGCCTGCCGCATATCATAGGGGCCCCACATGCATGCAGCATGTCTTGGGGCCCACAAATGCATGCCGCATGTCATAGGGGCCCCACATGCATGGCGTATTTCATGGGGGCCCCAAATTCGTGCCGCATATCATGGGGGCCCCAAATTCATGCCGCAAGTCATGGGGGCCATAAATGCATGCCGCATGTCAAGGGCGCCCCACGTGCATGACGCATGTCATGGGGACCCACATGCATGCCGCATGTCATGGAGGCCCCCATGACATGCGGCAAGCATTTGGGCCCCACATGCATGCTGCATGCCATGGGGACCCCAAATGCATGCCGCATGTCAAGGGGGTCCCACATGCATGCCGCATGTCATGAGGGCCCTGCATGCATGCCACAAGTCATGGGGGCCCCGCAGGCATTCCGCATGTCATGGGGGCCCCAAATGCATGCCGCTTGTCATTGGGGCCCCAAATGCATGCCTCAAGTCATTGGGGCCCCACATGCATGCCGCATGTCATGGGGTCCCCACATGCATGCCGCATGTAATGGGGGATTCAAATGCATGCCGCATGTCATGGGGGCCCCAAATGCATGCCTCAAGTCATGGGGTCCCCACATGCATGCCGCATGTCATGGGGTCCCCACATGCATGCCGCATGTCATGGGTGTCACGCTGTCACTGTATACAGGAGGTAGGGGGCCTAAGCTGACCCTAAGCTGGGGCCCTGACTAATCCCTCAACCTGGAGGTACTGTTAAAGGTACAGAGGTCCAGGCCGCCAGCGTAACCCCTACCTCCTGAGGATCCCTGCACCTCCGTAATCTAGTCCTGAGAAGGACCCCGATCACAACAATTGGGAACCAGAAATAATATGCCCACACACAGTATTTTGACGAACGAGACAGTACAAGGGAAAAACCAAAACCACCTTGCAAACAACTACTACACGACTACAACAGAGGGAACACCAACGGGAAGGGAGATAAATGATAAAGCGAGGAAAGGGAAAAAACACTTCCAAATACACTTATCTCAGCAACTCCAAACACCACGATCCGCTCTGTAAGTCCGAATGAAATGCTTTCACCGACACCTCCCAAACAGACCAGCAGGTATATGAAGGAGTCTCACTAAAGAAGCATTGATTGCAGCTGGGCGAGGCTGGACCTCAGCTAGCCCAGAGAGAGAGAGAATTAACTCCCTCACTGCCGAGAAAACACAAAGCACCAACAAGTCAGCTGCGAGAAGTCAGGCTGTGTACTCGTGATGATCTTCGTGGCAACACACCCGTGACAATGGGGGCTCAAATGCTTGCCGCATGTCATGGGGGCCATAAATGCATGCCGCATGTCATGGGGGCCCAACAAGCATGCCGCATGTATTGGGGGCCCCAAATTCATGCAGCATGTCATAGGGGCCCCACATGCATGGCGCATTTCATGGGGGCCCCACATGCATGCAGCATGTAATGGGGGATCCAAATGCATGCTGCACGTCATGGGGGCCCCACGTGCATGCCGCATGTCATGGGGGCCCCGCAGGCATTCCACATGTCATGGGGGCCCCAAATAAATGCTGCATTTCATGGGGGCCCCACGTGCATGCCGCATGTCATGGGGCCCCCCAAATGAAGGCCGCATGTCATAGGGGCCCCACATGCATGCCGCATATCATGGGGGCCCCACGTGCATGCCGCATGTCATGGGGGCCCCAAATGCATGCAGCATGTCATGGGGGCCCCAAATGCATGCAGCATGTCATGGGGGCCTCAAATGCATGCAGCATGTCATGGGGGCCCCAAATGCATGCAGCATGTCATGGGGGCCCCACGTGCATGCCGCATGTCATGGGGGGGCCCACATGCATGCCGCATGTCATGGGTCCCCACTTGCATGCATCATGTAATGGGGGTCCCACATGCATGCAGCATGTCATGAGGGCCCCACATGCATGCCGCATGTCATGGGGGTCCCACGTGCATGCTGCATGTCATTGGGGCCCCACGTGCTTGCCGCATGTCACTGGGGCCCCACGTGCTTGCCGCATGTCACGAGGGCCACAAATGTATGCCGCATGTCATGGGGGCCCCACGTGCATGCCGCATGTCATGGGGCCCCCCAAATGCATGCAGCATGTCATGGGGAGCCCACATGCATGCCGCATATCATAGGGGCCCCACATGCATGGAGCATGTCATGGGGGCCCCACGTGCATGCCGCATGTCATGGGGGATCCAAACTCATGCCGCATGTCATTGGGGCCCCAAGCGTATGCCGCATTTCATGGGGGCCCCATGTGCATGCCACATGTAATGTGGGCCCCAAATGCATGCGTTATGTCATAGAGGCCCCACGTGCATGCCGCATGTCTCGGGCACTCCAAATGCATGCAGCATGTTATGGGGGCCCCACGTGCATGCCGCATGTCTCAGGTACCCCAAATGCATGCAGCATGTTATGCAGGCCCCAAATGCATGCCGCATGTCATGGGGGCCCCACATGCATTCCGCATGTCATGGGGGCCCCACATGCATGCCGCATGTCATGGGGGCTCCACGTGCATGCCGCATTTCATGGGGGACCCAAATGCATGTCGCATGTCATGGGGCCCCCACGTGCATGCTGCATGTCATGGGGGCCCCACGTGCATGCTGCATGTCATGGGGGCCCCAAATGAATGCCTCATGTCATGGGGCCCCCGAAATGCATGCAGCATGTCATGGGGCCCCCGAAATGCATGCAGCATGTCATGGGGCCCCCGAAATGCATGCAGCATGTCTTGGGGCCCACAAATGCATGCCGCATGTCATAGGGGCCCCACATGCATGGCGTATTTCATGGGGGCCCCAAATTCGTGCCGCATATCATGGGGGCCCCAAATTCATGCCGCAAGTCATGGGGGCCATAAATGCATGCCGCATGTCAAGGGCGCCCCACGTGCATGACGCATGTCATGGGGACCCACATGCATGCTGCATGTCATGGAGGCCCCCATGACATGCGGCAAGCATTTGGGCCCCACATGCATGCTGCATGCCATGGGGACCCCAAATGCATGCCAAGGGGGTCCCACATGCATGCCGCATGTCATGGGGGCCCAAATGCTTGCCGCATGTCATGGGGGCCCCACATGCATGCCGCATGTCATGGGGCCCAAAAGCTTGCCGCATGTCATGGGGGCCATAAATGCATGCTGCATGTCATGGGAGCCCCACATGAATGTCGCATGTCAAGGGGGCCCAACGTGCATGCCGCATGTATTGGGGGCCCCAAATTCATGCCGCATGTCATGAGGGCCCTGCATGCATGCCACATGTCATGGGGGCCCCGCAGGCATTCCGCATGTCATGGGGGCCCCAAATGCATGCCGCTTGTCATTGGGGCCCCAAATGCATGCCTCAAGTCATTGGGGCCCCACATGCATGCCGCATTGACGCGCCCCCTGGGACATATTCCTTTTGAGGGGAATACCCGGCACCGGATCAGATGGGGGTTGTAGTCTCCGAGTGGCTGTGACCCGGCCCGTGCCCAGGGTGTCAAACTCAGTGTTATGTGGCAGTCCTACAGATGTTGTAAAGTTCTTCATGTCGACTACGCCACCCGTTGTGTTGCGGTCACTGTGGCCGCCGCTGCAGCAGGGTCCGCTGAGGCTGATGGTGTTGGTGCAGCTTGGTAGGATAACCCCCAACGGGAGGGGTATAGCCTCAGGGGGACAGGTGTAGAGGATGGGGGTTGTGGTGGTGCAGTGCAGACGGCAATTAAAGACAGAGTCGGGTTATGCAGTTTAGGGAGTTTACTCACTGCTGATGTTCCCGGTCACTCCAGCTTCAAGTGACCACCCGAGCCGTGCTGCGTCCACCAGGTCCTGGATCCAGCCAACCCCCAAACAAGTCCGGAGCGTGGCCCTGAGCTCTCCCTCTGTCCTTTCTTCAGCCGTCCCCACCAGTGATCCACCTAGGTCCAGCTCCCTCGGGCCTTCTGTTGGGACACCCTTGGCCTTGGGTTCCCTGACCCTCCACGTGGTATGCCTTCAGGGTGGATGTAGTGGGTGGCCGTGGCAGATGCTGCCCACGGCCTCCGGTCTCTGGCTAGGGAATGTTTTTGCCCCCACCAGCTTGGGTTCCGGTACCCTTTTGCTGACTCCTCACCCGGTGCTCTAATTTGGGTTCTTGGGTCCCTTCTATTTTCCCCCTCTGGGTCCTTCTGTGCTCCACTCTCTCTCTCTCTTCAGGGCTGCTGTTTCCTTCTCTCTGCCGACTTGTTCTCTGCATCAGACAGGCTCCTCTCCAACTGACTTGCTGTCTCCAGCTCCTCTACAACTGACCCTGATCTTAGTTGGTGCCCTCCTTTTATATCCCTCTATGTGTGAGCTCAGGTGACCAGCACCCAATGAGCTCCTATCACTACCCAGACTGCGCCCCCTATCTGCCCCTACACTACAGGGATGTACCAACCCCCTCCCACTCCAGCCAGGGACAGACACGGTCGTACCTGCACATTTCTAAGTGGGAGTACCGTCGGCCTGCCCCTCGGAAATGGGATGTGTGTAGTGCATGCAGTCTATCTGAGCTCAGTTCCACTCTCCATCCTTGCCCGGGAGTGGAATATCACACCTCTGGGTTGAGGTGCAATACCCCTGTAGCAGCCGAATCCTCAGGGTGCTACAGCATGTCATGGGGTCCCACATGCATGCCGCATGTCATGGGGCCCCACATGCATGCCCCATGTAATGGGGGATTCAAATGCATGCCGCATGTCATGGGGGCCCCAAATGCATGCCTCAAGTCATGGGGGCCCCAAATGCATGCCGCATGTCATGGGGTCCCCACATGCATGCCGCATGTCATGGGTGTCACGCTGTCACTGTATACAGGAGGTAGGGGGCCTAAGCTGACCCTAAGCTGGGGCCCTGACTAATCCCTCAACCTGGAGGTACTGTTAAAGGTACAGAGGTCCAGGCCGCCAGCGTAACCCCTACCTCCTGAGGATCCCTGCACCTCAGTAATCTAGTCCTGAGAAGGACCCCGATCACAACAATTGGGAACCAGAAATAATATGCCCACACACAGTATTTTGACGAACGAGACAGTACAAGGGAAAAACCAAAACCACCTTGCAAACAACTACTACACGACTACAACAGAGGGAACACCAACGGGAAGGGAGATAAATGATAAAGCGAGGAAAGGGAAAAAACACTTCCAAATACACTTATCTCAGCAACTCCAAACACCACGATCCGCTCTGTAAGTCCGAATGAAATGCTTTCACCGACACCTCCCAAACAGACCAGCAGGTATATGAAGGAGTCTCACTAAAGAAGCATTGATTGCAGCTGGGCGAGGCTGGACCTCAGCTAGCCCAGAGAGAGAGAGAATTAACTCCCTCACTGCCGAGAAAACACAAAGCACCAACAAGTCAGCTGCGAGAAGTCAGGCTGTGTACTCGTGACGATCTTCGTGGCAACACACCCGTGACAGTACCCCCCCTTCTACGAGGGACCTCCGGACCCTCAGGGCCAGGTTTATCCGGGTGAGTCGTGTGGAAGGCCCGAACTAATCGGTCTGCGTTAATATCCGACGCAGGAACCCACATCCTCTCCTCAGGACCATACCCCTTCCAATGAACCAGGTACTGAAGGGACCGGCGATTAAAACATGAATCAATGACCCTCGATACCTGGAACTCCAAGTTACCATTGACAACCACTGGAGGGGGAGGTAAAGGTGACGGTACCACCGGCGCCACATACCTCTTAAGCAATGATCTGTGAAACACGTTGTGAATTTTAAACGTAGGGGGGAGGTCAAGACGGAATGCCACCGGATTAATAATAGAACTGATTCTGTACGGCCCGATGAACCTGGGACCCAGTTTCCAGGAGGGAACCTTAAGTTTAATATTCCTGGTAGACAACCATACCCGATCGTTCACACTTAGGTCCGGACCAGACACTCTCCTCCTATCAGCCATACGTTTGTATCGGTTCCCCATAGTATTCAGATTCTTCATCACCCCTCTCCATACTGAAGCGAGAGATGAGGAAAATCGTTCCTCCTCCGGAACCCCCGAAGAGCCCCCCCTACTGAAAGTACAAAACTGGGGGTGAAAACCATATGCCCCAAAAAACGGGGACTTACCAGTGGACTCGCTCCGCCTATTATTAAGAGCAAACTCTGCCAGAGGTAAGAAAGAAGCCCAGTCCTCCTGGTTCTCTGACACAAAACACCGGAGATATGTCTCCAAGCTCTGGTTCATACGTTCCGTCTGACCATTGGTCTGAGGATGAAAAGCCGACGAGAATGACAAATGCATCCCCCGCCGTGCAGAAAACGCCTTCCAGAACTTGGACACAAACTGAGACCCCCGATCAGACACCACCTCGGAGGGTACCCCGTGAAGCCTCACAATCTCCCCGATGAACACCTGCGCAAGAGTTTTAGCATTAGGGAGAGCCGGAAGAGCGATAAAATGTGCCATCTTGCTGAACCTGTCCACTGCAACGAGTATGACCGTTTTACCCGAAGACGGAGGGAGGTCCGTAATAAAGTCCATAGACAGATGAGTCCAAGGACGCTCCGGGATCTTCAAAGGTAAGAGGGCCCCAGACGGACGGGTATGTGAGGTCTTAGAGCGCGCACAAACCCCACAGGACGCGACAAAAGTTACCACCTCTTTATGTAAGTTAGGCCACCAAAACCGACGCGAGAGGAGATCCACAGTTGCTTTACTCCCCGGGTGTCCTGCAAAAACTGAGTTATGGTGTGCCTCGATCACCTTTTGTCGCAACTGATCTGGAACAAACAGCCTCCCCGGAGGTCCAACAGGGGCGTCCCCCTGAGCCTCCAATATCTCCTCCTCCAGCTCAGAGCATACTGCCGAAACCACCACCCCCTCCTGAAGAATAGGAATCGGGTCGTCCGTATTCCCGGCCCCAGGGAAACTACGAGATAAGGCATCCGCCTTTACATTTTTAGACCCAGGACGATATGTAACGACGAAATTAAACCTGGTAAAAAACAATGACCACCTAGCTTGTCTGGGATTCAGACGTTTAGCGGACTCCAGATATAGCAGGTTCTTGTGATCGGTGATGACGGTGACCGGATGAACTGCCCCCTCCAAAAAATGGCGCCACTCCTCAAAAGCTAACTTAATGGCCAAGAGTTCCCTATTGCCGACATCGTAATTCCTCTCAGCGGACGACAATTTTTTAGAGAAAAAGGCGCACGGATGCCACTTACCAGGGGACGAACCCTGTGACAATACTGCTCCCACCCCTACCTCGGAAGCGTCTACCTCTACAAAGAATGGCTGTGACGCATCAGGTTGAATGAGTATGGGTGCCGAGGCAAAACATTTTTTCAAGGAGGAGAATGCTTGACAAGCCTTGTCAGACCACCTAGAAAAATCCGTCCCCTTTTTAGTCATGTCTGTGAGAGGCTTAACCATGGACGAGAAATTACGAATGAACTTCCGGTAATAGTTAGCAAACCCCAGGAAACGTTGTAGTGCCTTAAGATTCTCTGGCCGATCCCACTCAAGAACTGCCCGCACTTTCCCAGGGTCCATACGAAAACCGGACGCTGAAACCAGGAAGCCTAAAAACTGGAGTTCCTGTACGGCGAACACACACTTTTCCCACTTGGCATACAGTTTATTATCCCGCAAGATCTGTAACACCTGCCTAACGTGCTCCTGATGAGACACCAGATCCGGCGAGTAAATTAAGATATCATCCAGATATATGACAACAAACTGTCCCACCAGGTGGCGAAAAATATCATTAACAAAGTGTTGAAACACCGCCGGGGCATTAGTCAGACCGAATGGCATGACAAGGTTCTCATAATGCCCCTCCGGAGTGTTAAACGCCGTCTTCCACTCATCCCCCTCCTTTATCCTAATCAGATTGTACGCCCCCCTGAGATCCAACTTAGAGAACCATTTGGCGCCCACGATCTGATTAAAGAGATCGGGAATAAGTGGGAGCGGATACGGATCTCGGACCGTAATCCGATTAAGTTCACGGAAATCCAGGCAAGGGCGTAGGCCTCCATCTTTCTTCTTAACAAAGAAGAACCCCGCAGCCACCGGTGAAGATGAAGGTCTAATATGCCCCTTAGCCAGACTTTCTGAAATATAATCCTTCATAGCCTGCCTCTCAGGACCAGAAAGGTTATACAACCTAGCCTTAGGTAACTTGGCCTCCGGGAGCAGTTTTACAGAACAGTCATACTCGCGATGAGGAGGTAGTTCCTGACACCCTTTCTCCGAGAATACATCCTCAAAGTCCGCCAGAAATGGAGGTAAGACCCAAGGAGTAACCGCACCGATGACCGTGTTCATGCAGTTTTTATTACAGAATTTACTCCATTGGCTTATCTCTCTGGTTTGCCAATTAATAACCGGGTTATGCTTAGCTAACCAAGGAAGGCCCAACACTATAGGAGTGGGAAGACCCTCCAACACGTAACAAGACAACAGTTCTTTATGTATTGCCCCCACTTGAAGTTTTACGTCATGCACAGCTTGCAAAAAACTTCCCTGACCGAGAGGCCTGGCATCGATCGAGAATATGGGGATGGGTTTAGCCAACTCACTCAATCGCATACCTTGAACCCGGGCAAACCGAGCATCAACCAGATTAGCCCCGGCCCCACTATCCAGAAGAACAGATATCCTCTCAGTTCTCGTACCCACCACCACCTCCGCCGGTACGAGAAACTGAGACGAACCTAGGGACGAAATACCTACTCCCAGATTGCCGTCCACCACACAACCTGGGATCAACAGTTTTTTCGACGACTCTTTACTCTGCAAGGGACGGGATGGACACCCCCCAATAAAATGTCCCTTTTTCCCGCAGAAGAAACACCTTCCCGTCTTATGGCGCACCACCGGTCCCCTTCCCCGAAATGATGTCCCTCCTAATTGCATAGGCTCCTCCGGACTGACCAGGGGAACCACCATATGAGGGGACCTTGTAGGAGGTGGAGACATCGCAGGGGGTAGAGTTATCCCGCAGCTCTCCCGAAGCCGTCTGTCAACGCGAATAGCAAGGGCCATAGCGGCTTCCAGTGACGCGGGAGAGTCATACTGTGCCAACACATCCTGTAATTTGTCGGATAAACCATGACAAAACTGGCTCCTAAGAGCCGGGTCATTCCACTGGGTGTCCGTGGCCCACCTACGGAACTCCGAACTGAATTCCTCCGCCGGACGATCTCCCTGCTGGATCCTACGTAACTTAGACTCAGCAAGGGAGATCCGATCTGGGTCATCATATACGAGTCCCAGAGCAGCGAAAAACCTATCCACTGACTGGAGAGCCGGAGAGCTCGGGGGAAGAGAGAACGCCCAAGATTGTGGGTCCCCTTGTAGGAGCGAGATGACAATTCCCACCCTTTGTTCTTCACTGCCCGATGACCGAGGCCGCAGCCGAAAGTACAATTTGCATGCCTCCCGGAAAACAAAAAACTTGTCCCGCCCCCCAGTGAACCTGTCAAGGAGAGCTACTTTAGGTTCTGGTCCGGCTTGCTCCAGAGGATGCAAGACCTTGGACCTAACGTCCGCCAGCCCCATGGACAAACTCTGCAACTGCCGAGCTAGACCGGCTACTGGATCCATGGTAGCTGGAGAAAAACTAAGTGGGTCGGTGAAAATGTCACGCTGTCACTGTATACAGGAGGTAGGGGGCCTAAGCTGACCCTAAGCTGGGGCCCTGACTAATCCCTCAACCTGGAGGTACTGTTAAAGGTACAGAGGTCCAGGCCGCCAGCGTAACCCCTACCTCCTGAGGATCCCTGCACCTCAGTAATCTAGTCCTGAGAAGGACCCCGATCACAACAATTGGGAACCAGAAATAATATGCCCACACACAGTATTTTGACGAACGAGACAGTACAAGGGAAAAACCAAAACCACCTTGCAAACAACTACTACACGACTACAACAGAGGGAACACCAACGGGAAGGGAGATAAATGATAAAGCGAGGAAAGGGAAAAAACACTTCCAAATACACTTATCTCAGCAACTCCAAACACCACGATCCGCTCTGTAAGTCCGAATGAAATGCTTTCACCGACACCTCCCAAACAGACCAGCAGGTATATGAAGGAGTCTCACTAAAGAAGCATTGATTACAGCTGGGCGAGGCTGGACCTCAGCTAGCCCAGAGAGAGAGAGAATTAACTCCCTCACTGCCGAGAAAACACAAAGCACCAACAAGTCAGCTGCGAGAAGTCAGGCTGTGTACTCGTGACGATCTTCGTGGCAACACACCCGTGACAATGGGGGCTCAAATGCTTGCCGCATGTCATGGGGGCCATAAATGCATGCCGCATGTCATGGGGGCCCAACAAGCATGCCGCATGTATTGGGGCCCCAAATTCATGCAGCATGTCATAGGGGCCCCACATGCATGGCGCATTTCATGGGGGCCCCACTTGCATGCAGCATGTAATGGGGGATCCAAATGCATGCTGCACGTCATGGGGGCCCCACGTGCATGCCGCATGTCATGGGGGCCCCGCAGGCATTCCACATGTCATGGGGGCCCCAAATAAATGCTGCATTTCATGGGGGCCCCACGTGCATGCCGCATGTCATGGGGCCCCCCAAATGAAGGCCGCATGTCATAGGGGCCCCACATGCATGCCGCATATCATGGGGGCCCCAAATGCATGCAGCATGTCATGGGGGCCCCACGTGCATGCCACATGTTATTGGGGGCCACATGCATGCCGCATGTCATGGGGGCCACACTTGCATGCAGCATGTAATGGGGATCCAAATGCATGACGCATGTCATGGGGGCCCCAAATGCATGCAGCATGTCATAGTGGCCCCACGTGCATACCACATGTCATGGGGGCCCCACATGCATGCCGCATGTCATGGGGGCCCAAATGCATGACGCATGTCATGAATGCTCCACGTGCATGCCGCATGTAATGGGGCCCCCAAATTCATGTCGCATGTCATAGGGGCCCCACGTGCATTCCGCATGTCATGGGGGCACCACTTGCATGCAGCATGTAATGGGGGCACCACTTGCATGCAGCATGTAATGGGGGATCCAAATGTATGACGCATGTCATGGGGGTCCCACATGCATGCCGCATGTCATGGGGGCCCACATGCATGCAGCATGTAATGGGGGATCCAAATGCATGACGCATGTCATAGGGGCCCCACGTGCATGCCGCATGTCATGGGGACCCACATGCATGCCGCATGTCATGGAGGCCCCCATGACATGCGACAAGCATTTGGGCCCCACATGCATGCCGCATGCCATGGGGCCCCCAAATGCATGCCGCATGTCATGGGGGCCCAAATGCTTGCCGCATGTCATGGGGGCCATAAATGGATGCTGCATGTCATGGGAGAACCACATGCATGCCACATGTCATGGGGGTCCCAAATGAATGTTGCATGTCAAGGGGGCCCCACATGCATGCCGCATGTCATGGGGGCCCACATGCATGCCGCATGTCTCAGGTACCCCAAATGCATGCAGCATGTTATGCATGCCCCAAATGCATGCCGCATGTCATGGGGGCCCCACATGCATGCCGCATGTCATGGGGGCCCCAAATACATGCCGCATGTCATGGGGGCCCCAAATGCATGCCGCATGTCATAGGGGCCCCACATGCATGACGCATGTCATGGGGGCCCCACATGCATGCCGCATGTCACTGAGGCCCCAAATGCATGCCGCATGTCATGGGAGCCCCACATGAATGTCGCATGTCAAGGGGGCCCCACGTGCATGCCGCATGTCATGGGGATACCAAATGCATGCCGCATGTCATGGGGCCATAAATGCATGCCGCATGTCATGGGGGCCCCACGTGCATGCCACATGTCATTGGGGGCCCACATGCATGCCGCATGTCATGGGGGCCACACTTGCATGCAGCATGTAATGGGGATCCAAATGCATGACGCATGTCATGGGGGCCCCAAATGCATGCGGCATGTCATAGTGGCCCCACGTGCATACCACATATCATGGGGGCCCAAATGCATGACGCATGTCATGGGGGCCCCAAATGCATGCCTCATGTCATGGGGGCCCCAAATGCATGCCGCATGTCATAGTGGTTTCCAAATGCATGCTGCATGTCATGAGGGGCCACGTGCATGCCGCAAGTCATGGGGGCCCCAAATGCATGCCACATATCATGGGGGCCCCACGTGCATGCTGCATATATTGGGGGCCCCAAATGCATGCCACATGTCATGAGGGCCCCGCTTGCATGCCGCATGTCATTGGGGCCCCGCAGGCATTCCGCATGTCATGGGGGCCCCACGTACATGCTGCATGTCATTGGGGCCCCACGTGCTTGCCGCATTTAATGGGGGACGCAAATGCATGCATGCCGCATGTCATCGGGGCCCCGCAGGCATTCCGCATGTCATGGGGGCCTCACGTGCATTCCGCATGTCATGGGGGCCCCACGTACATGCTGCATGTCATTGGGGCCCCACGTGCTTGCCGCATGTCATGGGGCCCCCCAAATGCAGGCCGCATGTGACAGGGGTCCCACATGCATGCCGCATGTCATGGGGGCCCCAAATGCATGCCGCATGTCATAGTGGCCCCAAATGCATGCTGTATGTCATGAGGGCCCCACGTGCATGCCGCATGTCATAGGGGCCCCACGTGCATGCCGCATGTCATGGGGGCCACACATGCATGCCGCATGTCATGGGGGATCCAAACTCATGCTGCATGTCATTGGGGCCCCAAGCGTATGCCGCATGTCATGGAGGCCCCATGTGCATGCCACATGTAATGGGGGCCACAAATGCATGCGGCATGTCATAGGGGCCCCACGTGCATGCCGCATGTCTCGGGCACCCGAAATTCATGCCGCATGTCATAGGGGCCCCACGTGCATGGCGCAAATCATGGGTGCCCCACATGCATGCCGCATGTCATCGGGGCCCCAAATGCATGCCGCATGTCATAGGGGCCCCACATGCATGCCGCATTTCATGGGGGACCCAAATGCATGCCGCATGTCATGGGGCCCCAAATGCATGTCGCATGTCATGGGGGACCCACATGCATGCTGCATGTCATGGGGGCCCCAAATGCATACCGCATGTCATGGGGCCCCCAAATGCATGCCGCATGTCATGGGCCCCCCAAATGCATGCAGCATGTCTTGGCGCCCACAAATGCATGCCGCATGTCATAGGGGCCCCACATGCATGGCGCATTTCATGGGCCCCCCCACATGCATGCGCATGTCATGGGGGCCTCAAATGCGTGCCGCATATCATGGGGGCCCCAAATGCATGCCGCATGTCATGGGGCCCCACATGCATGCCGCATGTCATGGGGGCACCACTTGCATGCAGCATGTAATGGGGGCACCACTTGCATGCAGCATGTAATGGGGGATCCAAATGCATGACGCATGTCATGGGGTCCCACATGCATGCCGCATGTCATGGGGGCCCACATGCATGCCGCATGTCATGGGGGCACCACTTGCATGCAGCATGTAATGGGGGATCCAAATGCATGACGCATGTCAAGGGGGCCCCACGTGCATGCCGCATGTCATGGGGACCCACATGCATGCCGCATGTCATGGAGGCCCCCATGACATGCGACAAGCATTTGGGCCCCACATGCATGCCGCATGCCATGGGGCCCCCAAATGCATGCCGCATGTCATGGGGGCCCAAATGCTTGCCGCATGTCATGGGGGCCATAAATGGATGCCGCATGTCATGGGAGCCCCACATGCATGCCACATGTCATGGGGGCCCCAAATGAATGTTGCATGTCAAGGGGGCCCCACGTGCATGCCGCATGTCATGGTGACCCCACATGCATGTCGCATGTCATGGGGGCCCCACATGCATGCCGCATGTCTCAGGTACCCCAAATGCATGCAGCATGTTATGCATGCCCCAAATGCATGCCGCATGTCATGGGGGCCCCACATGCATGCCGCATGTCATGGGGGCCCCAAATACATGCCGCATGTCATGGGAGCCCCACATGAATGTCGCATGTCAAGGGGGCCCCACGTGCATGCCGCATGTCATGGGGACCCCAAATGCATGCCGCATGTCATGGGGGCCATAAATGCATGCCGCATGTCATGGGGGCCCAACGTGCATGCCGCATGTATTGTGGGCCCCAAATTCATGCTGCATGTCATGAGGGCCCTGCATGCATGCCGCATGCCATGGGGGCCTCGCAGGCATTCCGCATGTCATGGGGGCCCAAATGCATGCCGCATGTCATGGGGTTCCCACGTGCATGCCGCATGTAATGGGGGATTCAAATGCATGCCGCATGTCATGGGGGTCCCACGTGCATGCCGCATGTCATGGGGATTCAAATGTATGCCGCATGGCTTGGGGGTCCCACATGCATGCTGCATGTCATGGGGGCCCCAAATGCATGCCTTAATTCATGGGGGCTCCAAATGCATGCCGCATGTCATGGGGGCCCCACATGCATGCCGCATGTCATGGGCCCCCCAAATGCATGCCGCATGTCATGGGGTTCCCACATGCATGCCGCATGTCATGGGGGCCCAAATGCTTGCCGCATGTCATGGGGGCCATAAATGCATGCTGCATGTCATGGGGGCCCAACGTGCATGCCGCATGTATTGGGGGCCCCAAATTCATGCCGCATGTCATGGGGGGCCCGCAGGCATTCCGCATTTCATGGGGGCCCCAAATGCATGCTGCATGTCATGGGGGCCCCACGTGCATGCCGCATGTCATGGGGGCGCCAAATGCATGCCGCATGTCATAGTGGCCCCAAATGCATGCTGCATGTCATGGTAGCCCCAAATGCATGCCACATGTCATGGGGGACCCACGTGCATGCCGCATGTCATGAAAGCCCCACGTGCATGCCGCATGTCATAGGGGCCCCACATGCATGCCACATGTCATGGGGGCCCCAAATGCATGCCACGTGTCATGGGGGCCCCAAATGCATGCCGCATGTCATGTGGTCCCCATGTGCATTCCGCATGTCATGGGGGCTCTACATGCATGCCGCATGTCATGGGGGCACCAAGTGCATGCCTCATGTCATGGGGGCCCCAAGTGCATGCCGCATGTCATGGTGGCTCTAAAAGCATGCCGCATGTCATGTGGGCCCCAAATGTATGCCACATGTCATGGGGGCCCCAAGAGCATACCGCATGACATGGGGGCCCCAAGTGCTTGAGGCATGTCATGGGGGCCCAACATGCATGAAGCATGTCATGGTGGCACCAAATGCATTCTACATATCATGGAGGCCCCACGTGCATGCCACATGTCATGGGGGCCCCAAATGCAAGCCACATGTCATGGGGGCCAAAAAAGCATGCCGCGTGTCATAGGGGCCCCAAATGCATTCCGAATGTCATGGGGGTCACACATTCATGTCGCATGTCATGGGGGCCCCACGTGCATTCCACATTTCATTGGGGGCCCCAAATGCATGCTGCATGTCTGGGGCCCCAAATGCATGCTGCATGTGATGGGGGCCCCAAATGCATGCAACATGTCATGGTAGCCCCACATGCATGCCACATGTCATGGGGGACCCACGTGCATGCCGCATGTCATGAAAGCCCCACGTGCATGCCGCATGTCATAGGGGCCCCACATGCATGCCACATGTCATGGGGGCCCCAAATGCATGCCACATGTCAGGGGGGCCCCAAATGCATGCCGTATGTCATGGGTGCCCCAAATGCATGCCGCTTGTCATGGGTACCCCAAATGCATGCCGCATATCATGTGTACCCCAAATGCATACCCCATGTCATGGGGGACCCACGTGCATACCGCATGTCATGGGGACCCCCTATGCATGTCTCATGTCATGGGGGCCCCAAATGCATACTGCATGTCTTGGGAGCTCCACATGCATGCCGCATGTCTTGTGGCCCAACGTGCTTGCCGCATGTCATGGGGCCCCATGTGGATGCCGAATGTCATGGGGGTACCAATTTCATACCGCATGTCATGGGGGACACTCATGCATACCGCATGTAATGGGGGCAACACGTGCATACCGCATATCATGGGGCCCCACGTGCATACCGCATGGCATTGGTTCCAAAATGCATGCCGCATGTCATGGGGCCCCATGTGCATGCCACATGCCATGGGGTCCACATGCATACCGCATGTCATTGGGGGAACATGTGCATACCGCATATCATGGGCCCCACATGCATACCGCATGTCATAGGTGCCCCAAATGCATGCCGCATGTCATGGGGCCCCATGTGCATGCCACATGTCATGGGGGCCCCAAATGCATGCCACATGTCATGGAGGCCCCAAATGCATGCCGCATGTCATTGGGGCCCCAAATGCATACTGCCTGTCATGGGACCTTCACATGCATGCCGCATGTCATGGGGCCCCATGTGCATGCTGCATGTCATGGGGGCCCCAAATGCATGCCGCATGTTATGTGGCCCCAAGTGCATGACGTATGTTATGGGGCCCCATGTGCATGCCGCATGTCATGGGGGCCCACATGCATGCCACATGTCATGGGGGCACCACATGCATACCGCATGTCATGGGGCTCCACGTGCATACCGCATGTCATGGGGCCCCACGTGCATGACGCATGTTATGGGTGCCCCAAATGCATGCCGCATGTCATGGGGGCCAAAAATGAATGCCACATGTCATGGGGGCCACACTTGCATGACACATGTCATGGGGGCTCCACGTGCATGCCACATTTCATTGGGGGCCCAAATGCATGCTGCATGTCAGAGGCCACAAATGCATGCTGCATGTCATGGGGCCCCACATGCATGCCCCATGTCTTGGGGGCCTCAAATGCATGCTGCACGTGATGGGGGACCCAAATGCATGGCACATGTCATGGTAGCCGACACGCATGCCGCATGTCATGGGGGCCTCAAATACGTGCCACATGTCATGGGGGCCCCACATGCATGGTGCATGTCATAGGGGCCCCACATGCATGCCGCATGTTATGGGGCCCCACATGCATGCCGCATGTCATGGGGGCCTCAAATGTATGCTGCATGTCATGGGGCCCCCAAATGCATGCCGCATGTCATGGGGTCCCCACATGCATTCCGCATGTCATGTGGGCTCTACATCCATGCCGCATGTCATGAGGGCACCAAGTGCATGCCGCATGTCATGGGGGCCCCAAATGCATGCCGCATGTCATGGGGGCTCCAAATGCATGCCGCATGTCATGGGGGCCCCAAATGCATGCCGCATGTCATGGGGGCCCCAAGAGCATGCCGCGTGACATGGGGGCCCCACGTGCTTGACGCATGTCATGGGGGCCCCACATGCATGCCGCATGTCTTGAGTACCCCAAATGCATGTCGCATGTCATTTGGGCCCCACATGCATGACGCATGTCATGGTGGCCCCAAATGCATTCTACATATCATGGAGGCCCCACGTCCATGCCGCATGTCATGGGGGCCCCAAATGCAAGCCGTCTGTCATGGGGGCCAAAAAAGCATTCCGCATGTCAAGGGGACCCCAAATGCATGCCTCATGTCATGGGGGCCACAAATGCATGCTGCATGTCATGGGGCCCCACATGCATGCCCCATGTCTTGGGGGCCTCAAATGCATGCTGCACGTGATGGGGGACCCAAATGCATGGCACATGTCATGGTAGCCGACACGCATGCCGCATGTCATGGGGGCCTCAAATACGTGCCACATGTCATGGGGGCCCCACATGCATGGTGCATGTCATAGGGGCCCCACATGCATGCCGCATGTCATGGGGCCCCACATGCATGCCGCATGTCATGGGGGCCTCAAATGTATGCTGCATGTCATGGGGGCCCCAAATGCATGCCGCATGTCATGGGGTCCCCACATGCATTCCGTATGTCATAGGGGCTCTACATCCATGCCGCATGTCATGAGGGCACCAAGTGCATGCCGCATGTCATGGGGGCCCCAAATGCATGCCGCATGTCATGGGGGCTCCAAGTGAATGCCGCATGTCATGGGGGCCCCAAATGCATGCCACATGTCATGGTGGCCCCAAGAGCATGCCGCGTGACATGGGGGCCCCACGTTCTTGACGCATGTCATGGGGGCCCCACATGCATGACGCATGTCTTGAGTACCCCAAATGCATGTCGCATGTCATTTGGGCCCCACATGCATGACGCATGTCATGGTGGCACCAAATGCATTCTACATATCATGGAGGCCCCACGTCCATGCCGCATGTCATGGGGGCCCCAATTGCATGCTGCGTGTCTTGGGAACCCCAAATGCATGTCGCATGTCATGTGGCCCCACGTGCATGCCGCATGTCATGGGGACCCATGTGCATGCCGAATGTCATGGGGGTACCACGTGCATGCCACATATCATGGGGTCCCCACATGCATGCCTCATGTCATGGGGGCCCCAAATGCAAAGTGCATGTCATGGGGGCCTCACGTGCATACCGCATGTCATGGGGACCCCCAAAGCTTGACTCATGTCATGGGGGCCCCAAATGCATTCTGCATGTCATGGGAGCTCCACATGCATGCCGCATGTCATGTGGCCCCACGTGCATGCCGCATGTCATGGGGGACCCTAATGCATACCGCATATCATGGGGGCAACACGTGTATACCGCATATCATGGGGCCCCACGTGCATACCGCATGTCATTGGTGCCCCAAATGCATGCCGCATGTCATTGGGGCCCCATGTTCATGCCACACGTCATGGGTGCCCACATGCATAACGCATGTCATGGGGGCAATACGTGCATACCGCATATCATGGGGCCCCACGTGCATACCGCATGTCATGGGGGCCCCAAATGCAGGTCGCATGTCAAGGGGCACCATGTGCATGCCACATGTCATGGGGGCCTCAAATGCATGCCACATGTCATGGAGGCTCCAATTGCATGCCGAATGTCATTGGGGCCCCAAATGCATACAACCTGTCATGGGATCTCCATATGCATGCCGCATGTCATGGGGCCCCATGTGCATGCCGCATGTCATGTGGCCCCAAGTGCATGCCACATGTCATGGGGCCCCATGAGCATTCCGCATGTCATGGGGGTTCCATGTGCATGCCACATGGAATGGGGAACCCACATGCATGCTGCATGTCATGGGGGCCCACATGCATGCCGCATGTCATGGGGGCCCACATGCATGCCGCATGTCATGGAGGCACCAAATGCATACCGCATGTCATGGGGCCCCAAGTGCATGCCGCATGTCATGGATGCCCCAAATACATGCCGCATGTCATGGGGGCCAAAAAAACATGCCGCTTGTCATAGGGGCCCCAAATGCATTCCGCATGTCATGGGGGTCACACGTGCATGCCCCATGTCATGGGGGCTCCACATGCATGCCACATGTCATGTAGGCCCCACGTGCATGCCGCATTTCATTGGGGGCCCCAAATGCATGCTGCATGTCAGGGGCCACAAATGCATGCTGCATGTCATGGGGGCCCCAAATACGTGCCACATATCATGGGGGCACCAAATGCATGGGCCATGTCATAGGGGCCCCACATGCATGCCGCATGTCATGGGGCCCCAAATGCATGCTGCATGTCATGTGGTCCCCACTTGCATTCCGAATATCATGGGGGCTCTACATGCATGCCGCATGTCATGGGGGCACCAAGTGCATGCCTCATGTCATGGGGGCCCCAAATGCATCACGCATGTCATGGTGGCTCCAAATGCATGCCGCATGTCATGGGGGCCCCAAATGCATGCCACATGTCATGGGGGCCCCAAGAGCATGCTGCATGACATGGGGGCCCCACGTGCTTGAGGCATGTCATGGGGGCCCAACATGTATGCCGCATGTCTTGGGTACCATAAATGCATGTCGCATGTCATTTGGGCCCCACATGCATGAAGCATGTCATGGGGGCCCCAAATGCAAGCCACATGTCATGGGGGCCAAAAAAGCATGCCGCATGTCATAGGGGCCCCAAATGCATTCCGCATGTCATGGGGGCCCCACGTGCATGCCGCATTTCATTGGGGGCGCCAAATGCATGCTGCATGTCTGGGGCCCCAAATGCATGCTGCATGTGATGGGGGCCCCAAATGCATGCAACATGTCATGGTAGCCCCACATGCATGGGCCATGTCAAGGGGCCCCACATGAATGCCGCATGTCATGGGGGCCCCAAATGCATGCCGCATGTCATGGGGGCCCCACATACATGCCGCATGTCATGGGTACCCCAAATGCATGCCACATGTCATGGGGGACCCACGTGCATGCCGCATGTCATGGAAGCCCCACGTGCATGCCGCATGTCATGGGGGCCCCACGTGCATGCCACATGTCATGGGGGCCCCAAATGCATGCCACATGTCATGGGGGCCCCAAATGCATGCCGTATGTCATGGGTGCCCAAAATGCATGCCGCATGTCATGGGTACACCAAATGCATGCCGCATGTCATGTGTACCCCAAATGCATGCCCCATGTCATGAGGGACCCACGTGCATACTGCATGTCATGGGAGCTCCACATGCATGCCGCATGTCATGTGGCCCCACGTGCATGCCGCATGTCATGTGGCCCCACGTGCATGCCGCATGTCATGGGGGCCCCAAATGCAAGCCACATGTAATGGGGGCCAAAAAAGCATGCCGCATGTCATAGGGGCCCCAAATGCATTCCGCATGTCAACAGCTGGACTTTTGGATTTCGGAAATGTTTGCGTTTTTTGACCAGATTCGCGTCAGGCGCTCCCACACTCGTCCCGAGGGGACGAGCATCTCCGGAATTTGCGATTAAGCCTCGGCGTCCGCGCTACAGTTTTCTGGCTCTGGAACGCACGCGGTTTGGAGCTGGACGCCGATATTCGGCGTGCCGCACTCTTATCACATGCCGGACGCGCTGTACTTTTTTCGTAACGTTTCGAGATGAAAACATTTTTCCAAAGAAATCCTCTCTGCCATCTTCTTTAATAGCCAGCTCTCACCTACAATAGCCAGCCCTCACGAAAAAACTTTGCCGCTGGACGACGCAACGCTCGCCATTTTACAGATCCAGCCCGGGAGATGCTCTGCACGCCGCCCCGGGTCGATCCGACGCCATTAAGGCTCCGAAAAAAGGCTTGCAAAAACCTCGTCTGTTCCAGGTCCGAAAAACAAGCCATTTAGCCAGCCCTCACAACATTTCATCTCTTGGAAATGACCACCAGATGGCATCTGTGCTTTAAATATCATTCATTACTTGTCAGCCAGAATTCAGCTGCATTTCTGGAAATTGAACACTGGATGGCAGCTGTGCTTTAAAAGCCATTCACTCGTTCATGATAGACCCTCACAGGAAACACACAATAAGGAGATTTTTCACTTATCCTTCGGTGGAAAGGCTGTGATGGGGGGAGGGGATGATGATGTAGCATTTTTGTCTCTGTTGTTTCACTGAGATTAGGACTTTCAATGTGCTGCTGCCTGACCTTGTAAAACATTAACTCTTTTAACACAGATTGTGACCATATAATCAAATGAGAATAAGGAGTTTAATTAAAGGCATTTAAAAAGTTGCAATTTTATTACATCATTATTTAAAAAGACACAAAAATGGCAGCAATAATCACTGGTATTGAGGCCAATAATCACATCCATAGATGGAGCCCATATTTCATATCAAAAATAGGTAAAAGTAAATAGAGCATGTGACCATGTTGTAAAACACTTAAAGTTGTGTAAAAACCGTGGCGTAGGAACGGGCTGTGAAATAAGCGCGCCTAAACAACTATAAAGTTTACGTTTTTTTTCCGTAATCCATCAGATGAGCGTGATAACGGACGCTGCGCTGAATGGCGGCGTCAGAGCGACTTTTTTTTGTTGCAGATTGAATTTTAAGTGCTTTTGGTATCATCAAACCTGTAGCCAGCTCTCATCCTCATTGAGCTATTCCAAGGGTGAGGGCAGGCTAGGGGTCGCCCTGGAGGCACCTGTAGCCAGCTCTCATCCTCATTGAGCTGCTCCAAGGGTGAGGGCTGGCTAGGGGTCGCCCTGGAGGCACCTGTAGCCAGCTCTCATCCTCATTGAGCTGCTCCAAGGGTGAGGGCTGGCTAGGGGTCGCCCTGGAGGCACCTGTAGCCAGCTCTCATCCTCATTGAGCTGCTCCAAGGGTGAGGGCTGGCTAGGGGTCGCCCTGGAGGCACCTGTAGCCAGCTCTCATCCTCATTGAGCTGCTCCAAGGGTGAGGGCTGGCTAGGGGTCGCCCTGGAGGCACCTGTAGCCAGCTCTCATCCTCATTGAGCTGCTCCAAGGGTGAGGGCTGGCTAGGGGTCTCCCTGGAGGCACCTGTAGCCAGCTCTCATCCTCATTGAGCTGCTCCAAGGGTGAGGGCTGGCTAGGGGTCGGCCTGGAGGCACCTGTAGCCAGCTCTCATCCTCTTTGAGCTGCTCCAAGGGTGAGGGCTGGCTAGGGGTCGCCCTGGAGGCACCTGTAGCCAGCTCTCATCCTCATTGAGCTGCTCCAAGGGTGAGGGCTGGCTAGGGGTCGCCCTGGAGGCACCTGTAGCCAGCTCTCATCCTCATTGAGCTGCTCCAAGGGTGAGGGCTGGCTAGGGGTCGCCCTGGAGGCACCTGTAGCCAGCTCTCATCCTCATTGAGCTGCTCCAAGGGTGAGGGCTGGCTAGGGGTCGCCCTGGAGGCACCTGTAGCCAGCTCTCATCCTCATTGAGCTATTCCAAGGGTGAGGGCTGGCTACGGGTCGCCCTGGATGTACCTGTAGCCAGCTCTCATCCTCATTGAGCTATTCCAAGGGTGAGGGCTGGCTAGAGGCAGCCGTGGACAAACGAAAGCCAGCCCTCATGGTGTTTGTGTTATTAAAGAAAAATAATAAATTTGAGGGCTGGCTAGAGGCAGCCGTGGCACACATATATATATATTTCTGCAGTATCTGTGCATTATGAATCGTGATATGTGTTAAAGGGGCCCACTGAGACTTTCGCCTAGGGCCCACATAAACCTGGAGCCGGCCCTGCCCATGTGTGGTGATTATTGATTCCAGTACTAATAGGAATAGCAGGGGCACTAACAGCATGAATGGGGTGTTTATTTATTTGTATTTTGGATATTGTTTCTTCTGGTGTGTGAATATATGGCACTGACCAGTTTAATGCCCTGTATTTGTGTGGTTTTTGCCTTGGATTCTTACATTTTATTATATTGTCTGCTATAGTATATATTTTGTGCTATAGTGCATTACCTCTAATACTGGTGGCGGATTTGCCAGTCAGTATATTAATGTGAAAAATTGATCACCAGGGACAGCCTAAGTGTATATTTGATCTTTACTTGATCTATTACAATCATGTGTTTTTCTGGGATGGATTTTGGAGTAGGTGGGCTTTCCATTAGTGGGTAATTCCACTATATTAACTTTTACTTGTGTTTTCATGAATTGGATTGTGACATTGATTGTATGTATTTATAAAAAATATAATTCATTGTAATTTATTGAAGTATTGTCTAGATTGGGTGATCACTGCACAAGAGCATACCCCTTTTCTTCTTGCCGATGTTTATATATATTTCGTATGCTGCATGTTGATCCCATAGTGATTAGATGGTGCCCTCCATAACTTTGAGTTTGTGACAAAAGTATTCTTGGGGTGATACCTTTATCGACTAACCAGAAAATATATATATATATATATGCAAGCTTTCAGAGCATTAGAGGCTTCTTCTTCAGGCAACATTACAAATGAATTCATAAGATAAAAGGAACAGCATTGGAGAGATGTTACAAGAAGACATTTGTTCATGAGGTGTAAGTTGCAAAAGGCCTTGGGAATGTTTAATTATCTGGAGGTGTGAATTGTGTCCATGTAGTGAGTCATAAAGCTATGTTTTATCGTTAGTCCTGTTGTCAGTGAATTGAACATCCTTATCAATTTGAATTCCCAAATGTTTCTTTCTCTGTTGCCCTTGAAGTGACCTTTTAGTATCAAAACTTTTAGATTTTTCATACAGTGTCCCCTTCAGTGTCCAATTCAGACCTTCAGATAATTAAACATTTCCAAGGCCTTTCATTCATACAAAAAAACTAATTTGCTCTCCCTAACATATCAGTAGAAGACATCACAACTTACACCTCATGAAGAAATGTCTTGTTGTAACATCTCAAGTCCTTCTGCAGCCTTATCTCAATTGAATTAACATAGAAACCAAAGCTTTTTTTTTTTTCTTTTTTCAAATGCTTCCTCAGGGTATATGAGAGCCTACAGTAGTTGGTGTATCTGAGTCTATATTCTGGCTTTTGAAGGAGCAACTTGCTAATTCTTACTATTGCTAGAAAATGGACTCTCCTGGAAATCCAGACCTGTTTCTCTGCAAGATATGCCTGAAGCTCTATAAAAACCTGCGCAGGCATCTAAAGACCGTATGCATGAAAACCCGTCAGGCGGAGATCGACAATGAAATCAAGAATACAAAAAGGAACATGCACAAGGTGGCTGAATCCCTTTCTGTTGTGCCTTATGACAGCCTCGATTTCAAAAACAGCCAATTTACAAGTGCTCAGGACTTCTTCACAGAATTTTTGAAAAGTCGAGGTTGCATCGTGACCGGAAAACCATCTGAAAGGTATGTATATGTTTCTTCATAATATTTCAGGGTTTTCTAGCATTTACCTATTCATTACCTATCCTAATTTTGCACGTAATTTTGTTTTTTACCTATATACATCTTATGCAATATATCTTAGTTGAGTGCTATCAAAATGGCTGAAAGACATGCCAACATAGTGCCAAAAAGTCTACCCCTACCCATCTAAGTAAGCTTCATACTTTATACTTTTATTTTTCTGTTAATCTAGATAGAAAAAAGGCTTGTTTTTTTCAGTGAGCTAGTGTTACTTTTACCATATATTGTACTGTAAAATTGGGAAAAAATTCTATGTGCGCTTAAATTGTAAAACTGTGCAATTGCACTTTTTAACACTGCGTTCACTACATGGAGTGATGCCTCAGCTCAGCTCAGTATAACTTTGCGGATACCAAAAATGTATACTTTTGCTTTTATCTAAGTGCTGGAGAAAATTCTGAATTTTTAAAAAAAAAAAGTTTTGCACTTTGTGGTCATTTTTTCCAACCTATAGCATTATTTTTTGTGATCCATGTGATGACATTTTTTTGTGGCTAGGAGTGATGTATTCAAAGATATCATTTTTAGGTAGACAGTGTTTTGATCACCCAGTATTGAATTTTATTGGCGCATGTGTGTGCATATATATATATATATATATATATAATTTTTTTTTTTTTCTTCAATATAATAAAATATAATAACATAATGTAATTACCTTATAATAATGTAAATATAATATGGCATACTATAATAATATATTAATAATATAATTAATACACTATAAAAATATAAAATTGTATCTAATACAAGATAATATACATATAATATAACAATATAATATATTATATTATATTAAATATAATATAATGCTATATTAAATAATATATTACTAATATAATATGACATAATTAAAATGTATATAATCTAATATTGTAAATATAATATAATGTAGTAATAATAGAATTATAGTATGATATAATTACAATATAATAAGAATATCGTTTATGTGACAGCTGGCTACTGATGGTCCTAGATGTCCCTGTAGCTGGCTCTCACTTCTACTCCTAACTCAGATGTTTCAAAGCTCTCATTTGCTATTGGGTCAAAACTAAGATTGTTGTCACTAGAATGGCCCTACAGGCACCACAATAGTGGTAAAGGGCCTTGACCAACCATCCAAGTCGCCTGCAAAGTTCTATATGTTGATACTCTCAATTATAGAGGAATTAATGCAGATTTTGGGTTTCTTTTTTAGGCCATCCACTGAAGAAGAGGAGCCTATGACACTTCCTCCTGAGGTTGAAGAAGCTAGGTAAGAACTATGCACCAGATTTCTAAAAACATTTGTAACAGCTTTACTATTATTAGTAAAGGAAGCTTATGATGTCAATAATCACCCTAATATATTCTTGCCTCTTTCAGTTCGAATGCCACGATGCCCATGCGGAAAAAACTTGCTGTGGTTGGGTTTCATAAGATGCACAGCTTAAGTTCCTCAATTTTACTGGCTTTTAAAAACTATTTAAAGGGAAAATGTACCGAATTGACCATAACACCGATGGTAAGTGTAATTTTATCATTTTGCGTGTGTTTGAGGAATCCTTACAGATGTGAACCCTGATGCATGATCATTTTTTTAAATTTTAGATACGAATCGTTTCTCGCTTTCTTTATTATGTAAACCCGGAAGACATCTCTGCTGACTTTTTAAAGAACTTGAAGGCCACTAGAGAATATTTTATTTCCTTGGAAAGCTTAGGCTGTGTGCCCACGTAGCATTTTTCAAGCGTATATGCTGCGGAATTTCCGCAGCGTAAACGCTTGAAAAACGCATGTAGATCCGCACCCCATGGTCCCCAATGGGATTCCGCATGTTCTATGCACATGCTGCGGATTTTTCCGCAGCGTTTATGCTACGTCCAAAAATCCGCAGCATGTCATTTAATTTTGCGGAAGCGCAGCGGAACTCCCGCCATTGACTTGCATTGAGACGCATAGAAACCGCGACTGTACATTTGTACAAGCGGCTTCTATGCGTCTCTATGTGCGGATGGTACCCAGTTCTGGAGGAGAGGAGACTCTCATCCAGACCTGGGTACCATTGTACCTGTAAAAAAAGAATAAAATAACAAATAAAGTTTATACTCACCTGTCCGGCGGCTTCTCTCTGAATGCCAGCAGCGCTGAAGGACATGCGGTGACGTCACAGTCATGTGACCGCAGGCCCTTCACCGCTCTGTCTCGCGATATGCCGGCAGCCGGGAACAAGCCAGGAAGCAGCGCTGCAGCCACGCCGGGGCCTCGGGGGTGAGTATAGCTTTATTTGTTTTAATTTTTATGGTTCACACTGTATAAATCCATGCTGTTTCCATGGATTTATACAGTGTGACCTAGTTGTCAAGCACTTTCCAAGTGATGCTATCGCCTGGAAAGTGCTTGTCAATCTGCATGCGGAAACGCATGTGAACCCGCATGTGGATCCGCATGTATTCTGCAGGAAAAACGCATGCACAATCTGCATGCGTTTTTTTCTGCCAGGGAGATGCAGAAATGCTGCAGAAATTTTCTGCTTCATTTCTGCATCGTGGGCACATAGCCTTAAAGACCAATGAAGAAACAATAAAAAAGCATATTAGTCACCTGCGGAGATTTGTAACTTTTGTATGCTCAAAGGACTACCCCTATCTCCTTGACGAAGAAGCAAAAAATGCAGTTGAGCCCTTTAAGGAGACTTTGAGTGTTGTAGTAAAGAGATTAAACAAGAAGCTTGCAAAAAGGCAGGAAGAGGGGGTAAGTAGCTCAAGTTTATACTACACCTGCAATTTAAATTTTTACTGTCATGGGGATGTAAAATGCCATAAAAACATCATGGGAAAGGTTGATTATTAGAAAGTCTAGATTTATTTATTACTTGTTCTGCCATGCAAGGTTGGAACAAAGTAATATTTAGCTCTTAGAAGCTCAGGCAAATCCCATATTTCCATTTCAATTGAATTCAAAATATTTTAACTTGCTAAAATGAGTTCATAATCACAAATGCGCTGAGGTTACATCTTCTGGCTCCATTATGGGATCGGTAAAATGGAACCCCTAGATAAAAGATTTGTCGAATGATGGAAACAAAGAATGCTAAATGTATCTAATGGGCTAACATGCAAAAAAAATAAATAAAAAGAATGAACCTGTAACATAACTCATTTTATCATCCACAGATTGGAATCCACGCCTGTGACTATGGCTGATTGCTGCAAAATTTTGAAAGTGGCAAAGCCTCACGTGACTGATATTTTTACACAGGCAGAAATTAGTAAGATGTTGAGTGATAAGGAGAAGACCCTAGCATGTTATTATCTTCAGGCTGTTATTATCTATAAGCATCTACGTAAGCCATCTGAGGCAAAAAATCTAATGGTAGGTTTAATTTAATTAACCAACTTAGCATATTGCTGACAGATGCTGCTTTACCATATCTTATGTATTTTCAATGTTTTTCTCTTAGTTAAAAGACTGGCTTGAAAGGGAGAAGTTAGATGTTGATGGACAGACCTTAACAGTGGTAAAGACAAAAAAAAATCTTTTGATACTGCAGGAGGAGGATGAGAAGGTAAAATGTTAAAAACATAACTCCTATAAAGCTGTGCTGTAGGTTCTTCAAGGTTTTGCCATTTGCAATCGCATCTTTAACACAGAGTTTCACTTTGACAGAATTTCAATACATATTTCGAAAAGATTAGGACAACTAATCAACCCAAGGATGCAGATACGGTGCCTACATTCTTTGTGTCCTGCAATGGACAACACATCAAGAATCCCGGCAAAGACATGGAGCGCTTCCATAATAAGTTCGTAAAAAATGAGGCCCTCCTTCTCTGCACTACCAAGCATTTAACAAGACTAACAAATGTTTTATCCACAGGTATCAGCTGCCCGTAAAAATATGGGTGATGGCAATAGACGCATACAAAAAGTGGGCTGAAGAATGTCTTTCACAGGTGGAAAGAGACCAGGCCAATGCGTACGTGCACTTTGTGTCCAGACCCGACATGGTGGATAAATCTCCATTTGCTGCAGGGATGTTAATTGTGGCTACACTGAAGGGAGATGAGCAAGCAGGAACCTCTGTGTAAGAGACCTAACTTTATCCCCACAGGCATTCCCAAAATCCATCTTTTTATTGCATGAGACTTAAGTAATTATGCCGTATTGTATATATGATTTCAACCAAATTCTTGGTTAAGTCGTCTAGTAGGTAACAATGCCTTTATCAGTTTTTCCTAACTTAACTGTTTTTTTTTAACTTCACAGATGTACATTGCCCAAGAGAAGGAGGATCAGGGGAGAAGAGGACTGTGAGGGACAAGCAGATGAGGAAGAGACAGAAGGCGCTGGGTAGGAGACTGAACAGACACCCTATGATGCCACCACAATTAATTTCTCCACAGTACCATCCACACACAGTATGATGACCCAACTGTGCCTCCCTCCACTACCCTGGTGATGAATGGTGATCCCAGCACAGTATAATCCTCAATTGTGATTCCCATACAGCCCTCCATGCAGTACATGGGGCCTACGTGCAGTATCATGGCCCCTACTATCACTGTACGTCGTATTAATACCCCCACACAGCCTTCCGCACAGTGTGATGGACCCCACGCAGACCTTCACACTGTATATTTGCTGGCATACAATATAGTGGCCCTCAAATAGTCATCCATAAGATATAAAGGCTCCTTCATAGCCATCCACATATTATAATGCCCTCCATAAATCCATTCAAATATTATAATGGCCCCGCATACCTTATGGATGGGAAATGGGCCCTACATAGTAGTTCTCCATATGGTATAATGCAGCTCCCATTGCCTTCTATATAGAATAATACTTTCCCATAGTTTTCTGTATATTACAATGCATCACCCATAGTCCTCCATATAACTTATTGTAACCTCCATATAACATATTGCAGCCTTTATGCAATATTATGTAATCTCCATACTACTCAATATATAAAGCAGCCTCTATAGTTCATCATATTGTATAATGTAGGCTCTATAATCCTCCATATAGTATAATGTAGCTTCTTTAATTATCCATATTGCATAATGTAGCCTCTATAATCCTCTGTATAGCATACAGCTTCTATATTCCTTCATATAGCATAATGTAGCATCTGTCATCTTGCATATAGGATAATGTGGCCCTACAGTCCTGTCCTCCATATCATAATGGGGCCCCATAGTTAATGGTTAATATATTTAATTTTGTATTAAGCAAAAAATCATTCTCTAACCAATAATCTATTATACAAATAAATAGCGGCACTTTCCGTAAAGTAATTCTGCCTTTTAGTATATGATGAATTCCAAATTCTTGGTTAAGTAGTCCGGTGAGGAACAACACCATTTTTAGTATATTCTAATTTACCATCTATCCATTAAACTTTACAGAAGTTCCATTGACATCACAGGAGAAGGCGGCGGCAATCGGAGACATTCTGAAGCGGCAGAAATCCATGAGGAAGAGGCAGTCCAGCAGACTGACAATGCTCAAAAAGAGCTCTATTTCAACAGATTAATTGAAAAGTACCCTGTAGGAGTAAACACCCAATTACCATCCCTGTCCACCTGCAGTCAGTACACAGAGCGTTTCGCACACTACTGTCGGGACAAGTGGAGGCGAGACCAATACAATCTACGCGTTTCAAGTGCTGTCGGTAAGTTTTTTTTCTCTTTCTTTAAATTTAAATCTGTCTACTTGATGTTATTGTATTCTTTGGGATGTGATGCCTGAATATTTTTTTTGCTGAATATTTTACAGTATTTTCTCTTTTTTAGATTATTTCAGGCTTTTCCCCAAAGAAGATGATTTAAAGCACTATCTGAATCAACAGCATTGGACGTCCAACCTACCTGTCCTAGTAGATGTCCAACGTGGATGGAAGCCCAAACCAAATAGAGGGGATACAGAGAACATTGCCAGACTTCAAGAAAAGCTAAAATTGCAAACGTGGACAGGCCTAATGATTGTAAATGAACGAGGCAAAGGTGAAGGACTGTGCACAACTCGTGCTTTTAGTAAAGGAGAAGTCATTTGTGACTATCATGGAGTGCTTAGAGAAGGAGCTGAGGCTTGCAAAATACAGGCAACTCTGAACGAGGATGAATGTTATATGTTTTTTTTCTTCATTGGTGAAAAGCAGTGGTGTATTGATGCCAGGGAGGTTCCGTGCAGTTGTCACCCAGACATGCCTTCCACATTTGGGCGAAAAATGAATCATTCTTATAAAAATTACAACGTCAAACCTGTCCTTAAATTTATAATTGATGGTAACACGCCATCAATACTATTTCTGGCTAATTGCGATATCAAACCAGGGACAGCGCTTTTGTTCGATTATGGAGTGAAACCTAATGACTATGGAGAAGGTTCAGATATCCCATGGCTGACAACGTGACATTTAAGGTACCATTACACTCTTCAATATCGTGTGCGATATTGCACAAGCGTCAGGTGTTTCACATCGCACACACTATCCTTAATTGATCGTACGTGCGCTGTTACATGCTATATCGTAGATAAAGCATGCACAATGTTGCGATGCAGCGCTATTCTGTACCATGCTGCGATTCTGCAAATTCAATGCAAAGTATAGGTGAATCGTATGGTTCCATGCTTCAATGCTGCAGCCTGCACGATGGTTAATTACACGACGATCGTGAGATTTGAGGTCAGGATCTCAAATCAAACAAATAATACTGGATAAATAAATATCCAGTTCTACATGCAGACATGCTATACACATCTACTCCCATTCACACTTAAATGATATCACAGCAGACCTCGGTCATATCAGACCTGCCAACTTATACCACTCTAAGTGCCCAGAAAATGTAATGTTATTATTTATATCAGGCGGAGAGCACCAATCAAACCTAGGGTCACAACAAGGACCATGAAGACAGGGATGCAGTTGAGGAAAAGGAAACACCCAGGGTAATTGGTCAATATACTCATTCACATTGTCCTTGAACAATAAACATTTCTGTTTTAACATATGTATTCCCCTTCTTTCCTTTAAAGAGATTAAGAAGACGGCAGTGATCAGCTCCCAAGAAAGAATGAGGCGTTTCGGAGACTAAAGTTCCGGTCTTGTTAAAGTTTTTGAATTCATGTTTTATTTGTTTCTTTTCTGTTCTAGGTTGTTCTACAATTCCAGGTGAACGGGGCCCTCGAAGCAATGGGAGAAGATTTTCTTTATTATAAACATTTGTACTGTTTGTATTAGTGTTAAAGGGATTCTGTCACCAGGTTTTAGCCATCTCATCTGAGCGCACCATAATGTGGACACAGAGATCTTTATTCCAGTGATGTATCACTTACTAGGCTGCTCAGTGTAGTTTGCATTAAAACACTGTTAAATCATCTGGAGATTATCATTAGAGCACTACTCCAGTAGTCCAGTCATACTTGGGAGCTGCCAAATCTGCAACAGAGAAAACAGTAATTTTATCAAAATGACAGCAAGGAGCTCAGTAAGTGAAACATTGCTGGATCAGGATTTCTATCTCTACATTATGCTGCTGTCAGATGGGATGTCAAAAACCTGGTGACACAGTCCCTTTAATAACTATTTTAAAGCTAAATATAAATAGTCCTATGGCTATGATGAAACAATTCTGACAACTGTTCAAATGGCACAATCATTTACTACCGTCAGGTTTCTGAGCCGTTTAGTCTAATGCTTTGTCAGTATTACTAGAATCCATAATAATTTAAAGGTCAGGTAGCCATAAAAGTGCTCCTGCCAGTCAGAGCAGTGCAGTCCCTGGAAATCGGGCCTAGGGAAGCAGAATATATTACCATCCCTAACAGCATGACCCCCAGATGTCCAGCAACCCGACATGTAGAACTGCCTATAAAAATGACCATTTGTCCAGTCAGTGCATCACTCTCTGGTGCCCTTTTACACTGGCACACTGCTTTCTGTCTCTCTCTCTCTTTCTCTCTCCGCAGTGCAATGCTCTCTGGTGCTCTTTCACTCTCTCTCCAGTGCACCACTCTCTGACGTGTTCTCTTTCTCCCTACTGCACCGCTCTCTGGCACTCCTCTGTCTTTATAGTGCACTGCTCTCTTTTGTGCTCTCTCAGTCTCCAGTGCATCACTGGCGCTCGCTTTTGATCTCTCCCCATTGCACCACTCTCTCGCATGCTCTCTCTCTGGTGCTCTCTTTCCGTCCGCATGTCATGGAGGCCCCAAATGTATGCCGCATGTCATGGGGGCCCCAAATATAGGCCGCATGTCATGGGGGCCCCCGTGCGTGCCGCATGTCATGGGGGCCACAAATACATGTCGCATGTTTTGGGGCCCCCAAATACGTGCCGCATGTCATGGGGGCCCCACGTGCTTGCCGCATGTTATGGAGTCCCCAAATGCATGCCGCCTGTCATGGGGGCCCCACGAGCATGCCGCATTTCCTTGGGGACCCTAAATGCATGCTACATGTCAGGGGCTCCAAATGCTTGCTGCATGTCATGGAAGCCCCAAATACATGCCGCTTGTAATGGGGGTGCCAAATGCATGGCGCATGTCATAGGGGCCCCACATGCATGCCACATATCATGAGGGCAACACGTGCATGCCGCATGTAATGGGGGCCCCACATGCAAGCTGGGTGTTATTGGGGCCCAAATGCATGCCGCATGTCATGGGGGCCCCACATACATGGCGCATGTCATGGGGGCCACAAATGCATGCCGCATGTCAAGGGGGCCCCAAATTTTTGCCTCATGTCATCGGGGCCCCACATGCATGCTGGTTGTCATGGGGGCCCAAATGCATGCCGCATGTCATGGGGGCCCATGTGCATGCCGCATGTCATGGGGGACCAAATGCATGGCGCATGTTATGGGGGCCCCACGTGCATGCCGCTTGTCTTAGGGGCCCCAAGTACGTGCCGCATAATGGGGTCCCACATGCATGGTGCGTGTCATGGGGGCCCCACATGCATGCCGCATGTCATGACATGCGGCATGCATGTGGGACCCCCATGACACGTGGCATGCATGTGGCCCCCAAATTCATGCTGCATGTCATGGGGGCCCCAATTGCATGACCCATGTTATGGAGGCTGCACATGCATGCCACATTTCATGGGGGCCACAAATGCATGACACATGTCATGGGGGCCAAAAATGAATGCCACATGTCATGGGGGCCACACGTGCATGACACATGTCATGGGGGCTCCACGTGCATGCCACATTTCATTGGGGGCCCAAATGCATGCTGCATGTCAGAGGCCACAAATGCATGCTGCATGTCATGGGGCCCCACATGCATGCCCCATGTCTTGGGGGCCTCAAATGCATGCTGCACGTGATGGGGGACCCAAATGCATGGCACATGTCATGGTAGCCGACACGCATGCCGCATGTCATGGGGACCCCAAATACGTGCCACATGTCATGGGGGCCCCACATGCATGGTGCATGTCATAGGGGCCCCACATGCATGCCGCATGTCATGGGGCCCCACATGCATGCCGCATGTCATGGGGGCCTCAAATGTATGCTGCATGTCATGGGGGCCCCAAATGCATGCCGCATGTCATGGGGTCCCCACATGCATTCCGCATGTCATGGGGGCTCTACATCCATGCCGCATGTCATGAGGGCACCAAGTGCATGCTGCATGTCATGGGGGCCCCAAATGCATGCCGCATGTCATGGGGGCTCCAAATGAATGCCGCATGTCATGGGGGCCCCAAATGCATGCCACGTGACATGGGGACCCCACGTGCTTGACGCTTGTCATGGGGGCCCCACATGCATGCCGCATGTCTTGAGTACCCCAAATGCATGTCGCATGTCATTTGGGCCCCACATGCATGACGCATGTCATGCTGGCCCCAAATGCATTCTACATATCATGGAGGCCCCACGTCCATGCCGCATGTCATGGGGGCCCCAAATGCAAGCCGCCTGTCATGGGGGCCAAAAAAGCATTCCGCATGTCAAGGGGACCCCAAATGCATGCCTCATGTGATGGGGGCACCAAATGCATGCTGCGTGTCTTGGGAACCCCAAATGCATGTTGCATGTCATGTGGCCCCACGTGCATGCCGCATGTCATGGGGACCCATGTGCATGCCGAATGTCATGGGGGTACCACATGCATGCCACATATCATGGGGTCCCCACATGCATGCCGCATGTCATGGGGGCCCCAAATGCAAAGTGCATGTCATGGGGGCCTCACGTGCCGCATGTCATTTGGGCCCCAAAAGTATGCTGCATATCATGGGGGGCCCCAAATACGTGCCGCATGTCATGAGGGCCCCACATGCATGGCGCATGTCATGGGGGCCCCACATGCATGCCGCATGTCATGACATGCGGCATGCATGTGGGACCCCCATGACACGTGGCATGCATGTGGCCCCCAAATTCATGCTGCATGTCATGGGGGCCCCAATTGCATGACCCATGTTATGGAGGCTGCACATGCATGCCACATTTCATGGGGGCCACAAATGCATGACACATGTCATGGGGGCCAAAAATGAATGCCACATGTCATGGGGGCCACACGTGCATGACACATGTCATGGGGGCTCCACGTGCATGCCACATTTCATTGGGGGCCCAAATGCATGCTGCATGTCAGAGGCCACAAATGCATGCTGCATGTCATGGGGCCCCACATGCATGCCCCATGTCTTGGGGGCCTCAAATGCATGCTGCACGTGATGGGGGACCCAAATGCATGGCACATGTCATGGTAGCCGACACGCATGCCGCATGTCATGGGGACCCCAAATACTTGCCACATGTCATGGGGGCCCCACATGCATGGTGCATGTCATAGGGGCCCCACATGCATGCCGCATGTCATGGGGCCCCACATGCATGCCGCATGTCATGGGGGCCTCAAATGTATGCTGCATGTCATGGGGGCCCCAAATGCATGCCGCATGTCATGGGGTCCCCACATGCATTCCGCATGTCATGGGGGCTCTACATCCATGCCGCATGTCATGAGGGCACCAAGTGCATGCCGCATGTCATGGGGGCCCCAAATGCATGCCGCATGTCATGGGGGCTCCAAATGAATGCCGCATGTCATGGGGGCCCCAAATGCATGCCACGTGACATGGGGACCCCACGTGCTTGACGCTTGTCATGGGGGCCCCACATGCATGCCGCATGTCTTGAGTACCCCAAATGCATGTCGCATGTCATTTGGGCCCCACATGCATGACGCATGTCATGCTGGCCCCAAATGCATTCTACATATCATGGAGGCCCCACGTCCATGCCGCATGTCATGGGGGCCCCAAATGCAAGCCGCCTGTCATGGGGGCCAAAAAAGCATTCCGCATGTCAAGGGGACCCCAAATGCATGCCTCATGTGATGGGGGCACCAAATGCATGCTGCGTGTCTTGGGAACCCCAAATGCATGTTGCATGTCATGTGGCCCCACGTGCATGCCGCATGTCATGGGGACCCATGTGCATGCCGAATGTCATGGGGGTACCACATGCATGCCACATATCATGGGGTCCCCACATGCATGCCGCATGTCATGGGGGCCCCAAATGCAAAGTGCATGTCATGGGGGCCTCACGTGCCGCATGTCATTTGGGCCCCAAAAGTATGCTGCATATCATGGGGGGCCCCAAATACGTGCCGCATGTCATGAGGGCCCCACATGCATGGCGCATGTCATGGGGGCCCCACATGCATGCCGCATGTCATGGGGGCCCCAAATACATGCCGCATGTCATAGGGGCCCCACGTGCTTGGCGCAAGTCATGGGTGCCCCACATGCATGCCGCATGTCATCGGGGCCCTAAATGCATGCCGCATGTCATAGGGGCCCCACATGCATGACGCATGTCATGGGGGCCCCACATGCATGCCGCATGTCACGGAGGCCCCAAATGCATGCCGCATGTCATGGGGATACCAAATGCATGCCGCATGTCATGGGGCCCATAAATGCATGCCGCATGTCATGGGGGCCCCACGTGCATGCCACATGTCATTGGGGGCCCACATGCATGCCGCATGTCATGGGGGCCACACTTGCATGCAGCATGTAATGGGGATCCAAATGCATGACGCATGTCATGGGGGCCCCAAATGCATGCGGCATGTCATAGTGGCCCCACGTGCATACCACATGTCATGGGGGCCCCACATGCATGCCGCATGTCATGGGGCCCCAAATGCATGATGCATGTTATGGATGCTCCACGTGCATGCCACATGTAATGGGGCCCCCAAATTCATGTTGCATGTCATAGGGGCCCCACGTGCATTCCGCATGTCATGGGGGCCCCAAATGCATGCCGCATGTCATGGGGGCCCCACGTGCATGCCGCATGTCTTGGGGCCCACAAATGCATGCCGCATGTCATAGGGGCCCCACATGCATGGCACATTTCATGGGGGCCCTACATGCATGCTGCATGTCATGGGGGCCCCAAATGCATGCCTCATGTCATGGGGGCCCCAAATGCATGCCGCATGTCATAGTGGTTTCCAAATGCATGCTGCATGTCATGAAGGGCCCACGTGCATGCCGCAAGTCATGGGGGCCCCAAATGCATGCCACATATCATGGGGGCCCCACGTGCATGCTGCATATATTGGGGGCCCCAAATGCATTCCACATGTCATGAGGGCCCCGCTTGCATGCCGCATGTCATTGGGGCCCCGCAGGCATTCCGCATGTCATGGGGGCCCCACGTACATGCTGCATGTCATTGGGGCCCCACGTGCTTGCCGCATTTAATGGGGGACGCAAATGCATGCATGCCGCATGTCATTGGGGCCCCGCAGGCATTCCGCATGTCATGGGGGCCTCACGTGCATTCCGCATGTCATGGGGGCCCCACGTACATGCTGCATGTCATTGGGGCCCCACGTGCTTGCCGCATGTCATGGGGCCCCCCAAATGCAGGCCGCATGTCACAGGGGTCCCACATGCATGCCACATGTCATGGGGGCCCCAAATGCATGCCGCATGTCATAGTGGCCCCAAATGCATGCTGCATGTCATGAGGGCCCCACGTGCATGCCGCATGTCATAGGGGCCCCACATGCATGGCACATTTCATGGGGGCCCTACATGCATGCTGCATGTCATGGGGGCCCCAAATGCATGCCTCATGTCATGGGGGCCCCAAATGCATGCCGCATGTCATAGTGGTTTCCAAATGCATGCTGCATGTCATGAAGGGCCCACGTGCATGCCGCAAGTCATGGGGGCCCCAAATGCATGCCACATATCATGGGGGCCCCACGTGCATGCTGCATATATTGGGGGCCCCAAATGCATGCCACATGTCATGAGGGCCCCGCTTGCATGCCGCATGTCATTGGGGCCCCGCAGGCATTCCGCATGTCATGGGGGCCCCACGTACATGCTGCATGTCATTGGGGCCCCACGTGCTTGCCGCATTTAATGGGGGACGCAAATGCATGCATGCCGCATGTCATTGGGGCCCCGCAGGCATTCCGCATGTCATGGGGGCCTCACGTGCATTCCGCATGTCATGGGGGCCCCACGTACATGCTGCATGTCATTGGGGCCCCACGTGCTTACCGCATGTCATGGGGCCCCCCAAATGCAGGCCGCATGTCACAGGGGTCCCACATGCATGCCGCATGTCATGGGGGCCCCAAATGCATGCCGCATGTCATAGTGGCCCCAAATGCATGCTGCATGTCATGAGGGCCCCACGTGCATGCCGCATGTCATAGGGGCCCCACGTGCATGCCACATGTCATGGGGGCCCCACATGCATGCCGCATGTCATGGGGGATCCAAACTCATGCTGCATGTCATTGGGGCCCCAAGCGTATGCCGCATGTCATGGAGGCCCCATGTGCATGCCACATGTAATGGGGGCCACAAATGCATGCAGCATGTTATGGGGGCCCCACGTGCATGGCGCAAATCATGGGTGCCCCACATGCATGCCGCATGTCATCGGTGCCCCAAATGCATGCCACATGTCATAGGGGCCCCACATGCATGCCGCATTTCATGGGGGACCCAAATGCATGCCGCATGTCATGGGGGCCCCAAATGCATACCGCATGTCATGGGGGCCCCAAATGCATGCCGCATGTCATGGGGCCCCCAAATGCATACCGCATGTCATGGGGGCCCCAAATGCATGCCGCATGTCATGGGGCCCCCCAAATGCATGCAGCATGTCTTGGTGCCCACAAATGCATGCCGCATGTCATAGGGGCCCCACATGCATGGCGCATTTCATGGGCCCCCCACATGCATGCGCATGTCATGGGGGCCTCAAATGCGTGCCGCATATAATGGGGGCCCCAAATGCATGCCGCATGTCATGGGGGCCCCACGTGCATGCCGCATGTCTCGGGCACCCTAAATGCATACAGCATGTTATGGGGGCCCCACGTGCATGGCGCAAATCATGGGTGCCCCACATGCATGCCGCATGTCATCGGGGCCCCAAATGCATGCCACATGTCATAGGGGCCCCACATGCATGCCGCATTTCATGGGGGACCCAAATGCATGCTGCATGTCATGGGGGCCCCAAATGCATACCGCATGTCATGGGGGCCCCAAATGCATGCCGCATGTCATGGGGCCCCCAAATGCATACCGCATGTCATGGGGGCCCCAAATGCATGCCGCATGTCATTGGGGGCCCCCCAAATGCATGTAGCATGTCTTGGTGCCCACAAATGCATGCCGCATGTCATAGGGGCCCCACATGCATGGCGCATTTCATGGGCCCCCACATGCATGCGCATGTCATGGGGGCCTCAAATGCGTGCCGCATATAATGGGGGCCCCAAATGCATGCCGCATGTCATGGGGGCCCACATGCATGCCGCATGTCATGGGGGCACCACTTGCATGCAGCATGTAATGGGGGCACCACTTGCATGCAGCATGTAATGGGGGATCCAAATGCATGACGCATGTCATGGGGGTCCCACATGCATGCCGCATGTCATGGGGGCCCACATGCATGCCGCATGTCATGGGGGCACCACTTGCATGCAGCATGTAATGGGGGTTCCAAATGCATGACGCATGTCAAGGGGGCCCCACGTGCATGCCGCATGTCATGGGGCCCCACATGCATGCCGCATGCCATGGGGCCCCCAAATGCATGCAGCATGTCATGGGGGCCCAAATGCTTGCCACATGTCATGGGGGCCCACATGCATGCCGCATGTCATGTGGGCACCACTTGCATGCAGCATGTAATGGGGGCACCACTTGCATGCAGCATGTAATGGGGGATCCAAATGCATGACGCATGTCATGGGGGTCCCACATGCATGCCGCATGTCATGGGGGCCCACATGCATGCCGCATGTCATGGGGGCACCACTTGCATGCAACATGTAATGGGGGATCCAAATGCATGACGCATGTCAAGGGGGCCCCACGTGCATGCCGCATGTCATGGGGACCCACATGCATGCCGCATGTCATGGAGGCCCCCATGACATGCGACAAGCATTTGGGCCCCACATGCATGCCGCATGCCATGGGGCCCCCAAATGCATGCCGCATGTCATGGGGGCCCAAATGCTTGCCGCATGTCATGGGGGCCATAAATGGATGCCGCATGTCATGGGAGCCCCACATGCATGCCACATGTCATGGGGGCCCCAAATGAATGTTGCATGTCAAGGGGGCCCCACGTGCATGCCGCATGTCATGGGGACCCCACATGCATGCCGCATGTCATGGGGGCCCCACATGCATGCCGCATGTCTCAGGTACCCCAAATGCATGCAGCATGTTATGCATGCCCCAAATGCATGCCGCATGTCATGGGGGCCCCACATGCATGCCGCATGTCATGGGGGCCCCAAATACATGCCGCATGTCATGGGGGCCCCACGTGCTTGGCGCAAGTCATGGGTGCCCCACATGCATGCCGCATGTCATCGGGGCCCTAAATGCATGCCGCATGTCATAGGGGCCCCACATGCATGACGCATGTCATGGGGGCCCCACATGCATGCCGCATGTCACGGAGGCCCCAAATGCATGCCGCATGTCATGGGAGCCCCACATGAATGTCGCATGTCAAGGGGTCCCCACGTGCATGCCGCATGTAATGGGGGATTCAAATGCATGCCGCATGTCATGGGGGTCCCACGTGCATGCCGCATGTCATGGGGATTCAAATGTATGCCGCATGGCTTGGGGGTCCCACAATGCATGCGTCAAGTCATGGGGGCCCCAAATGCATGCCTCAATTCATGGGGGCTCCAAATGCATGCCGCATGTCATGGGGGCCCCACATGCATGCCGCATGTCATGGGGCCCCCAAATGCATGCCGCATGTCATGGGGTTCCCACATGCATGCCGCATGTCATGGGGGCCCAAATGCTTGCCGCATGTCATGGGGGCCATAAATGCATGCTGCATGTCATGGGGGCCCAACATGCATGCCGCATGTATTGGGGGCCCCAAATTCATGCCGCATGTCATGGGGGCCCCGAAGGCATTCCGCATGTCATGGGGGCCCCAAATGCATGCCGCATGTCATGGGGGCCCCACGTGCATGCCGCATGTCATGGGGGCGCCAAATGCATGCCGCATGTCATAGTGGCCCCAAATGCATGCTGCATGTCATGACGGGCCCACGTGCATGCCGCATGTCATGGGGGCCCCAAATGCATTGCTCAAGTCATGGGGGCCCCAAATGCATGCCACATATCATGGGGGCCCCACGTGCATGCTGCATATATTGGGGGCCCCAAATGCATGCCACATGTCATGAGGGCCCCGCTTGCATGCCGCATGTCATTGGGGCCCTGCAGGCATTCCGCATGTCATGGGGGCCTCACGTGCATTCCGCATGTCATGGGGGCTCCACGTGCATGATGCATGTCATTGGGGCCCCACGTGCTTGCCGCATCTCATGGGGCCCCACGTGCATGCCTCATGTCACGGGGGCCACAAATGTATGCCGCATGTCATGGGGGCCCCACGTGCATGCCGCATGTCATGGGCCCCCCACATGCATGCCACATTTCATGGGGTACCCAAATGCATGCATGCCGCATGTAATTGGGGCCCCAAATGCATGCCGCATGTCATAGTGGCTCCAAATGCATGCCGCAAGTCATGGGTGCCCCACATGCATGCCGCATGTCATCGGGCCCACAAATGTATGCCGCATGTCATGGGGGCCCCACGTGCATGCCGCATGTCATGGGGCCCCCCAAATGCATGCCGCATGTCATAGGGGTCCCACATGCATGCCGCATGTCATGGGGGCCCCACGTGCATGCCGCATGTAATGGGGGATTCAAATGCATGCCGCATGTCATGGGGGTCCCACGTGCATGCCGCATGTCATGGGGATTCAAATGTATGCCGCATGGCTTGGGGGTCCCACATGCATGCTGCATGTCATGGGGGCCCCAAATGCATGCGTCAAGTCATGGGCCCCCCAAATGCATGCCTCAATTCATGGGGGCTCCAAATGCATGCCGCATGTCATGGGGGCCCCACATGCATGCCGCATGTCATGGGGCCCCCAAATGCATGCCGCATGTCATGGGGTTCCCACATGCATGCCGCATGTCATGGGGGCCCAAATGCTTGCCGCATGTCATGGGGGCCATAAATGCATGCTGCATGTCATGGGGGCCCAACGTGCATGCCGCATGTATTGGGGGCCCCAAATTCATGCCGCATGTCATGGGGGCCCCGAAGGCATTCCGCATGTCACGGGGGCCCCAAATGCATGCCGCATGTCATGGGCCCCCCACGTGCATGCCGCATGTCATGGGGGCGCCAAATGCATGCCGCATGTCATAGTGGCCCCAAATGCATGCTGCATGTCATGACGGGCTCACGTGCATGCCGCATGTCATGGGGGCCCCAAATGCATGGCTCAAGTCATGGGGGCCCCAAATGCATGCCACATATCATGGGGGCCCCACATGCATGCTGCATATATTGGGGGCCCCAAATGCATGCCACATGTCATGAGGGCCCCGCTTGCATGCCGCATGTCATTGGGGCCCCGCAGGCATTCCGCATGTCATGGGGGCCTCACGTGCATTCCGCATGTCATGGGGGCTCCACGTGCATGCTGCATGTCATTGGGGCCCCACGTGCTTGCCGCATGTCATGGGGCCCCACGTGCATGCCTCATGTCACGGGGGCCACAAATGTATGCCGCATGTCATGGGGGCCCCACGTGCATGCCGCATGTCATGGGCCCCCCACATGCATGCCACATTTCATGGGGTACCCAAATGCATGCATGCCGCATGTCACTGGGGCCCCAAATGCATGCCGCATGTCATAGTGGCTCCAAATGCATGCTGCAAGTCATGGGTGCCCCACATGCATGCCGCATGTCATCGGGCCCACAAATGTATGCCGCATGTCATGGGGGCCCCACGTGCATGCCGCATGTCATGGCCCCCCCCAAATGCATGCCGCATGTCATAGGGGTCCCACATGCATGCCGCATGTCATGGGGGCCCCAAATGCATGCCGCATGTCATAGTGGCCCCAAATGCATGCCGCAAGTCATGGGTGCCCCACATGCATGCCGCATGTCATAGGGGCCCCAAATGCATGCCGCATGTCATAGGGGCCCCACATGCATGGCACATGTCATGGGGGCCCCACATGCATGCCGCAAGTCATGGGTGCCCCACATGCATGCCGCATGTCATGGGGGCCCCAAATGCATGCCGCATGTCATAGGGGCCCCACATGCATGGCACATGTCATGGGGGCCCCACATGCATGCCGCATGTCAAGGGGGCCCCAAATGAATGTCGCATGTCAAGGGGGCTCCACGTGCATGACGCATGTCATTGGGACCCACATGCATGCTGCATGTCATGGAGGCCCCCAAATGCCTGCAGCATGTCTTGGGGCCCACAAATGCATGCCGCATGTCATAGGGGCCCCACATGCATAGCGCATGTCATGGGGGACCCAAATGCATGACTCATGTCATGGGGGCCCCACGTGCATGTCGCATGTCATGGGGGATCCAAACTCATGCTGCATGTCATTGGGACCCCAAGCGTATGCCGCATGTCATGGAGGCCCCATGTGCATGCCACATGTAATGGGGGCCCCAAATGCATGCGGCATGTCATAGGGGCCTCACGTGCATTCCGCATGTCTCGGGCACCCCAAATGCATGCAGCATGTTATGGGGGCCCCACGTGCATGCCGCATGTCTCAGGTACCCCAAGTGCATGCAGCATGTTATGCAGGCCCCCATGACATGCGGCAAGCATTTGGGCCCCACATGCATGCCGCATGCCATGGGCCCCTCAAATGCATGCCGCATGTCATGGGGGCCCCCACATGCATGCCGCATGTCATGAGGGCCCCACATGCATGGCGCATGTCATGGGGGCCCCAAATGCATGCCGCATGTCATGGGGGCCACAAATATGTGCCGCATTTCTTGGGGGCCCAACGTGCATGCCGCATGTCTTTGGGCCCCAAATATTTGCCGCATGTCATGGGGGCCCCACATGCCTGCCATGTGTCATGGGGTCCCCACATGCATTCCGCATGTCATGAGGGCCCCACATGCATGGCGCAAGTCATCGGGGCCACACGTGCATGCCTCGTGTCATGGGGGCCCCAAATTTTTGCCGCATGTCATGGGGACCCTAAATGTATGCCGCATGTCATGGGGGCCCAAAATACGTGCCACATATCAGGGGGCCCCACGTGCATGCCGCATGTCATGGGTGCCCCACATGCATGATGCATTTCATGGGGTCCCAAATGCATGCCCCATGTCATGGGGGGCCCACGTGCATGCCGCAAGTCATGGGGTCCCCAAATGCATGCCTCATGTCATGGGGTCCCTAAATGCATGCCGCATGTCAAGGGGGCCCCAAATGTATGCCGCATGTCATGGGGGCACCACGTACATGACGCATGTCATGGGGGCCCCAAATACGTGCTGCATGTCATGAGGGCCCCACATGCATGGCGCATGTCATGGGGGCCCCAAAGGCATGCCGCATGTCATGGGGGCCACAAATATGTGCCGCATGTCATGGGAGCCCAACGTGCATGCCGCATGTCTTGGGGCCCCAAATATTTGCCGCAAGTCGTGGGAGCCCCACATGCATGCCACGTGTCATGGGGTCCCCACGTGCATTCCGGATGTCATGGGGGCTCCACATGCATGCCGCATGTCATGGGGGCCCCATGTGCATGTCGCATTTCATGGGGGCCCCAAATGTATGCCGCATGTCATGAGGGCCCCAAATGCATGCCGCATGTCATGGAGGCCCCAAATGTATGCCGCATGTCATGGGGGCTCCACATGCATGCCGCATGTCATGGGGGCCCCCGTGCGTGCCGCATGTCATGGGGGCCACAAATACATGTCGCATGTTTTGGGGCCCCCAAATACGTGCCGCATGTCATGGGGGCCCCACGTGCTTGCCGCATGTTATGGAGTCCCCAAATGCATGCCGCCTGTCATGGGGGCCCCACGAGCATGCCGCATTTCCTTGGGGACCCTAAATGCATGCTACATGTCAGGGGCTCCAAATGCTTGCTGCATGTCATGGAAGCCCCAAATACATGTCGCTTGTAATGGGGGCGCCAAATGCATGGCGCATGTCATAGGGGCCCCACATGCATGCCACATATCATGAGGGCAACAAGTGCATGCCGCATGTAATGGGGGCCCCAAATTTTTGCCTCATGTCATCGGGGCCCCACATGCATGCTGGTTGTCATGGGGGCCCAAATGCATGCCGCATGTCATGGAGGCCCATGTGCATGCCGCATGTCATGGGGGACCAAATGCATGGCGCATGTTATGGGGGCCCCACGTGCATGCCGCTTGTCTTAGGGGCCCCAAGTACATGCCGCATAATGGGGTCCCACATGCATGGTGCGTGTCATGGAGGCCCCACATGCATGCCGCATGTCATGACATGCGGCATGCATGTGGGACCCCCATGACACGTGGCATGCATGTGGCCCCCAAATTCATGCTGCATGTCATGGGGGCCCCAATTGCATGACCCATGTTATGGAGGCTGCACATGCATGCCACATTTCATGGGGGCCACAAATGCATGCCGCATGTCATTTGGGCCCCAAAAGTATGCTGCATATCATGGGGGGCCCCAAATACGTGCCGCATGTCATGAGGGCCCCACATGCATGGTGCATGTCATGGGGGCCCCAAATGCATGCCGCATGTTATGGGGGCCGCAAATATGTGCTGCATGTCATGTGGGCCCCAAATATGTGCCAAATGTCAAGAGGGCCCCACATGAATGTCGCGTGTCATGGGAGCCCCAAATGCTTGCCGCATGTCATTTCGTCCCCACATGCATGCCACAGGTCATGGGGGCCCCACATACATGCCGCGTGTCATGGGAGCCCCAAATGCATGCCCCCTTTCATGGGGGCACCACGTGCATGCCGCATGTCATGGGGGCCCCAAATGCATACCGCATGTCATGGGGGCCCCAAATGCATGCCGCATGTTATGGGGGCCCTAAATGTATGCCGCATGTCATGGCAGCCCCAATACGTGCCACATGTCATGGGGGCCCCACGTGCATGCCGCATGTCATGGGTGCCCCACATGCATGCCTCATGTCATGGGGGCTCCAAATGCATGCCTCATGTCATGGCGTCCCCAAAGGCATGCCTCATGTCATGGGGGCCCCACTTGCATGCCACATGTCATAGTGGCCCCACATGCATGCCACGTGTCAAGGGAGCCCCAAATGAATGTCGCATGTCAAGGGGGCCCCATGTGCATGCTGCATGTCATGGGGACCCACATGCATGCAGCATGTCATGGAGGCCCCATGACATGCGACAAGCATTTGGGCCCCACATGCATGCCGCATGCCATGGGCCCCCCAAATGCTTGCCGCATGTCATGGGGGCCATAAATGCATGCCGCATGTCATGGAAGCCCAAATGCATGCCGCATGTCATGGGGGCCCCACATGCATGCCGCATGTCATGGGGGCCCCAAATGCATGCCGCATGTCATGGGGGCCCACGTGCTTGACGCAAGTCATGGGTGCCCCACATGCATGACGCATGTCATCGGGCCCCCAAATGCATGCCGCATGTCATAGGGGCCCCACATGCATGCCGCATGTCATGGGGACCCCACATGCATGCCGCATGTCATGGGGGCCCAAATGCTTGCCGCATGTCATGGGGGCCAGAAATGCATGCCGCATGTCATAGGGGCCCCACATGCATGACGCATGTCATGGGGGCCCTACATGCATGCCGCATGTCATGGGGGCCCCAAGTGCATGCCTCATGTCATGGGGGCCCCAAATGTATGCCGCATGTCATAGTGGCCCCAAATGCATGCTGCATGTCATGAGGGGCCCACGTGCATGCCGCATGTCATGGGGGCCCCAAATGCATGGCTCAAGTCATGGGGGCCCCAAATGCATGCCACATATCATGGGGGCCCCACGTGCATGCTGCATATATTGGGGCCCCAAATGCATGCCACATGTCATGAGGGCCCCGCTTGCATGCCGCATGTCATTGGGGCCCCGCAGGCATTCCGCATGTCATGGGGGCCTCACGTGCATTCCGCATGTCATGGGCCCCCCAAATGCATGCCGCATGTCATAGGGGTCCCACATGCATGCCGCATGTCATGGGGGCCCCAAATGCATGCCGCATGTCATAGTGCCCCCAAATGCATGCTGCATGTCATGAGGGCCCCACGTGCATGGCGCATTTCATGGGGGACCCAAATGCATGCCGCATGTCATGGGGGCCCCAAATGCATGGCGCATGTCATGGGGGATCCAAACTCATGCTGCATGTCATTGGGGCCCCAAGCGTATGCCGCATGTCATGGAGGCCCCATGTGCATGCCACATGTAATGGGGGCCCCAAATGCATGCGGCATGTCATAGGGGCCCCACGTGCATGCCGCATGTCTCGGGCACCCCAAATGCATGCCGCATATAATGGGGCCCCCAAATTCATGCCGCAAGTCATGGGGGCCATAAATGCATGCCGCATGTCAAGGGGCCCCCACGTGCATGACACATGTCATGGGGACCCACATGCATGCCACATGTCATGGAGGCCCCCATGACATGCGGCAAGCATTTGGGCCCCACATGCATGCCGCATGTCATGGGGGCCATAAATGCATGCCGCATGTCATGGGAGCCCCACATGAATGGCGCATGTCAAGGGGGCCCAACGTGCATGCCGCATGTATTGGGGGCCCCAAATTCATGCCGCAAGTCATGAGGGCCCTGCATGCATTCCGCATGTCATGGGGGGCCCAAATGCATGCCGCATGTCATGGGGGCCCCAAATGCATGCCGCATGTAATGGGGGATTCAAATGCATGCCGCATGTCATGGGGGTCCCACATGCATGCCGCATGTCATGGGGCCCCCAAATGCATGCCTCAAGTCATGGGGCCCCCCAAATGGATGCCGCATTTCATAGGGGCCCCACATGCATGACGCATATCTTGGGGCCCACAAATGCATGCCGCATGTCATAGGGACCCCACATGCATGGCACATGTCATAGGGGCCCCACGTACATGGCTCATGTCATGGGTGCCCCACGTGCATGCCGCATGTCATTGGGGCCCCAATTGCATGCCGCATGCCATAGGGGCCCCACATGCATGGCGCATGTCATGGGGGCCCCAAATGCATGCCGCATGTCATGGGGGTCCCATGTGCATGCCGCATGTCATGGGGGCCCCAAATGCATGCCGCATGTAATGGGGGCCCCACGTGCATGCCGCATGTCATAGGGGCCCCAAATGCATGCAGCATGTCATGGGGGCCCCACGTGCATGCCACATGTCATGGGGGGCCCACATGCATGCCGCATTTCACGAGGGCCACAAATGTATGCCGCATGTCATGGGGGCCCCACGTGCATGCCGCATGTCATGGGGCCCCCCAAATGCATGCAGCATGTCATGGGGGCCCCACGTGCATGCCACATGTCATGGGGAGCCCACATGCATGCCGCATATCATAGGGGCCCCACATGCATGGAGCATGTCATGGGGGCCCCACGTGCATGCCGCATGTCATGGGGGATCCAAACTCATGCCGCATGTCATTGGGGCCCCAAGCGTATGCCGCATTTCATGGGGGCCCCATGTGCATGCCACATGTAATGTGGGCCCCAAATGCATGCGGTATGTCATAGAGGCCCCACGTGCATGCCGCATGTCTCGGGCACCACAAATGCATGCAGCATGTTATGGGGGCCCCACGTGCATGCCGCATGTCTCAGGTACCCCAAATGCATGCAGCATGTTATGCAGGCCCCAAATGCATGCCGCATGTCATGGGGGCCCAAATGCATGCAGCATGTCATGGGGCCCCACATGCATGCCGCATGTCATGGGGCCCCCAAATGCATGTCGCATGTCATGGGGGCCCCACGTGCATGCTGCATGTCATGGGGGCCCCAAATGAATGCCTCATGTCATGGGGGCCCCAAATGCATGCCGCATGTCATGGGGCCCCCCAAATGCATGCAGCATGTCTTGGGGCCCATAAATGCATGCCGCATGTCATAGGGGCCCCACATGCATGGTGTATTTCATGGGGGCCCCAAATGCGTGCCGCATATCATGGGGGCCCCAAATTCATGCCGCAAGTCATGGGGGCCATAAATGCATGCCGCATGTCAAGGGGGCCCCACGTGCATGACGCATGTCATGGGGACCCACATGCATGCCGCATGTCATGGAGGCCCCCATGACATGCGGCAAGCATTTGGGCCCCACATGCATGCTGCATGCCATGGGGCCACCAAATGCATGCCGCATGCCATGGGGCCACCAAATGCATGCCGCATATCAAGGGGGTCCCACATGCATGCCGCATGTCATGGGGGCCCAAATGCTTGCCGCATGTCATGGGGGCCCCACATGCATGCCGCATGTCATGGGGCCCAAAAGCTTGCCGCATGTCATGGGGGCCATAAATGCATGCCGCATGTCATGGGAGCCCCACATGAATGTCGCATGTCAAGGGGACCCAACGTGCATGCCGCGTGTATTGGGGGCCCCAAATTCATGCCGCATGTCATGAGGGCCCTGCATGCATGCCACATGTCATGGGGGCCCCGCAGGCATTCCGCATGTCATGGGGGGCCCAAATGCATGCCGCATGTCATGGGGGCCCCACGTGCATGCCGCATGTAATGGGGGATTCAAATGCATGCCGCATGTCATGGGGGTCCCACATGCATGCCGCATGTCATGGGGGCCCCAAATGCATGCCTCAAGTCATGGGGGCACCAAATGCATGCCGCATGTCATTGGGGCCCCACATGCATGCCGCATGGCTTGGGGTCCCCACATGCATGCCGCATGTCATGGGGGCCCCAAATGCATGCAGCATGTCATGGGGGCCCCACGTGCATGCCGCATGTCATGGGGGCCCCAAATGCATGCAGCATGTCATGGGGGCCCCACGTGCATGCCACATGTCATGGGGGGCCCACATGCATGCCGCATGTCACGAGGGCCAAAAATGTATGCCGCATGTCATGGGGGCCCCACGTGCATGCCGCATGTCATGGGGCCCCCCAAATGCATGCAGCATGTCATGGGGGCCCCACGTGCATGCCACATGTCATGGGGAGCCCACATGCATGCCGCATATCATAGGGGCCCCACATGCATGGAGCATGTCATGGGGGCCCCACGTGCATGCCGCATGTCATGGGGGATCCAAACTCATGCCGCATGTCATTGGGGCCCCAAGCGTATGCCGCATTTCATGGGGGCCCCATGTGCATGCCACATGTAATGTGGGCCCCAAATGCATGCGGCATGTCATAGAGGCCCCACGTGCATGCCGCATGTCTCGGGCACCACAAATGCATGCAGCATGTTATGGGGGCCCCACGTGCATGCCGCATGTCTCAGGTACCCCAAATGCATGCAGCATGTTATGCAGGCCCCAAATGCATGCCGCATGTCATGGGGGCCCAAATGCATGCCGCATGTCATGGGGGCCCCACATGCATGCCGCATGTCATGGGTGCCCCAAATGCATGCCGCATGTCATGGGGCCCCCAAATGCATGTCGCATGTCATGGGGGCCCCACGTGCATGCTGCATGTCATGGGGGCCCCAAATGAATGCCTCATGTCATGGGGGCCCCAAATGCATGCCGCATGTCATGGGGCCCCCCAAATGCATGCAGCATGTCTTGGGGCCCACAAATGCATGCCGCATGTCATAGGGGCCCCACATGCATGGCGTATTTCATGGGGGCCCCAAATGCGTGCCGCATATCATAGGGGCCCCAAATTCATGCCGCAAGTCATGGGGCCCATAAATGCATGCCGCATGTCAAGGGGGCCCCACGTGCATGATGCATGTCATGGGGACCCACATGCATGCCGCATGTCATGGAGGCCCCCATGACATGCGGCAAGCATTTGGGCCCCACATGCATGCTGCATGCCATGGGGCCCCCAAATGCATGCCGCATGTCAAGGGGGTCCCACATGCATGCCGCATGTCATGGGGGCCCAAATGCTTGCCGCATGTCATGGGGGCCCCACGTGCATGCCGCATGTCATGGGGCCCAAAAGCTTGCCGCATGTCATGGGGGCCATAAATGCATGCCGCATGTCATGGGAGCCCCACATGAATGTCGCATGTCAAGGGGGCCCAACGTGCATGCCGCATGTATTGGGGGCCCCAAATTCATGCCGCATGTCATGAGGGCCCTGCATGCATGCCACATGTCATGGGGGCCCCGCAGGCATTCCGCATGTCATGGGGGGCCCAAATGCATGCCGCATGTCATGGGGGCCCCACGTGCATGCCGCATGTAATGGGGGATTCAAATGCATGCCGCATGTCATGGGGGTCCCACATGCATGCCGCATGTCATGGGGGCCCCAAATGCATGCCTCAAGTCATGGGGGCCCCAAATGCATGCCACATGTAATTGGGGCCCCACATGCATGCCGCATGGCATGGGGTCCCCACATGCATGCCGCATGTTATGGGGGCTCAAATGCTTGCCGCATGTCATGGGGGCCATAAATGCATGCCGCATGTCATGGGGGCCCAACAAGCATGCCGCATGTATTGGGGGCCCCAAATTCATGCAGCATGTCATAGGGGCCCCACATGCATGGCGCATTTCATGGGGGCCCCACTTGCATGCAGCATGTAATGGGGGATCCAAATTCATGCTGCACGTCATGGGGGCGCCACGTGCATGCCGCATGTCATGGGGGCCCCGCAGGCATTCCACATGTCATGGGGGCCCCAAATAAATGCTGCCTTTCATGGGGGCCCCACGTGCATGCCGCATGTCATGGGGCCCCCCAAATGGATGCCGCATGTCATAGGGGCCCCACATGCATGCCGCATATCATGGGGGCCCCAAATGCATGCAGCATGTCATTTGGGCCCCACGTGCATGCCACATGTCATTGGGGGCCCACATGCATGCCGCATGTCATGGGGGCCACACTTGCATGCAGCATGTAATGGGGATCCAAATGCATGACGCATGTCATGGGGGCCCCAAATGCATGCGGCATGTCATAGTGGCCCCACGTGCATACCACATGTCATGGGGGCCCCACATGCATGCCGCATGTCTTGGGGGCCCAAATGCATGACGCATGTCATGGATGCTCCACGTGCATGCCGCATGTAATGGGGCCCCCAAATTCATGTTGCATGTCATAGGGGCCCCACGTGCATTCTGCATGTCATGGGGGCCCCAAATGCATGCCGCATGTCATGGGGCCCCACGTGCATGCCGCATGTCTTGGGGCCCACAAATGCATGCCGCATGTCATAGGGGCCCCACATGCATGGCACATTTCATGGGGGCCCTACATGCATGCCGCATGTCATGGGGGCCCCAAATGCATGCCTCATGTCATGGGGGCCAGGCAGGCATTCCGCATGTCATGGGGGCCTCACGTGCATTCCGCATGTCATGGGGGCCCCACGTACATGCTGCATGTCATTGGGGCCCCACGTGCTTGCCGCATGTCATGGGGCCCCCCAAATGCAGGCCGCATGTCACAGGGGTCCCACATGCATGCCGCATGTCATGGGGGCCCCAAATGCATGCCGTATGTCATAGTGGCCCCAAATGCATGCTGCATGTCATGAGGGCCCCACGTGCATGCCGCATGTCATAGGGGCCCCACGTGCATGCCGCATGTCATGGGGGCCCCACATGCATGCCGCATGTCATGGGGGATCCAAACTCATGCTGCATGTCATTGGGGCCCCAAGCGTATGCCGCATGTCATGGAGGCCCCATGTGCATGCCACATGTAATGGGGGCCACAAATGCATGCGGCATGTCATAGGGGCCCCACGTGCATGCCGCATGTCTCGGGCACCCCAAATTCATGCCGCATGTCATAGGGGCCCCACGTGCATGGCGCAAATCATGGGTGCCCCACATGCATGCCGCATGTCATCGGGGCCCCAAATGCATGCCGCATGTCATAGGGGCCCCACATGCATGCCGCATTTCATGAGGGACCCAAATGCATGCCGCATGTCATAGTGGCCCCAAATGCATGCTGCATGTCATGACGGGCCCACGTGCATAAAGCATGTCATGGGGGCCCGAAATGCATGGCTCAAGTCATGGGGGCCCCAAATGCATGCCACATATCATGGGGGCCCCACGTGCATGCTGCATATATTGGGGGCCCCAAATGCATGCCACATGTCATGAGGGCCCCGCTTTCATGCCGCATGTCATTGGGGCCCCGCAGGCATTCCGCATGTCATGGGGGCCCCACGTACATGCTGCATGTCATTGGGGCCCCACGTGCTTGCCGCATTTAATGGGGGACGCAAATGCATGCCGCATGTAATGGGGGCCCCACGTGCATGCCACATGTCATGGGGGCCCCAAATGCATGCAGCATGTCATGGGGGCCCCACGTGCATGCCACATGTCATGGGGGGCCCACATGCATGCCGCATGTCATGGGGGCCCCACTTGCATGCATCATGTAATGGGGGTCCCACATGCATGCAGCATGTCATGAGGGCCCCACATGCATGCCGCATGTCATGGGGGTCCCACGTGCATGCTGCATGTCCTTGGGGCCCCACGTGCTTGCCGCATGTCACGAGGGCCACAAATGTATGCCGCATGTCATGGGGGCCCCACGTGCATGCCGCATGTCATGGGGCCCCCCAAATGCATGCAGCATGTCATGGGGGCCCCACGTGCATGCCACATGTCATGGGGAGCCCACATGCATGGAGCATGTCATGGGGGCCCCACGTGTATGCCGCATGTCATGGGGGCCCCAAATGCATGCCGCATGTCATAGTGCCCCCAAATGCATGCTGCATGTCATGAGGGCCCCACGTGCATGGCGCATTTCATGGGGGACCCAAATGCATGCCGCATGTCATGGGGGCCCCAAATGCATGGCGCATGTCATGGGGGATCCAAACTCATGCTGCATGTCATTGGGGCCCCAAGCGTATGCCGCATGTCATGGAGGCCCCATGTGCATGCCACATGTAATGGGGGCCCCAAATGCATGCGGCATGTCATAGGGGCCCCACGTGCATGCCGCATGTCTCGGGCACCCCAAATGCATGCCGCATATAATGGGGCCCCCAAATTCATGCCGCAAGTCATGGGGGCCATAAATGCATGCCGCATGTCAAGGGGCCCCCACGTGCATGACACATGTCATGGGGACCCACATGCATGCCACATGTCATGGAGGCCCCCATGACATGCGGCAAGCATTTGGGCCCCACATGCATGCTGCATGCCATGGGGCCCCCAAATGCATGCCGCATGTCAAGGGGGCCCAACATGCATGTCGCATGTCATGGGGGCCCAAATGCTTGCCGCATGTCATGGGGGCCCCACATGCATGCTGCATGTCATGGGGCCCAAAAGCTTGCCGCATGTCATGGGGGCCATAAATGCATGCCGCATGTCATGGGAGCCCCACATGAATGGCGCATGTCAAGGGGGCCCAACGTGCATGCCGCATGTATTGGGGGCCCCAAATTCATGCCGCAAGTCATGAGGGCCCTGCATGCATTCCGCATGTCATGGGGGGCCCAAATGCATGCCGCATGTCATGGGGGTCCCACATGCATGCCGCATGTCATGGGGCCCCCAAATGCATGCCTCAAGTCATGGGGCCCCCCAAATGGATGCCGCATTTCATAGGGGCCCCACATGCATGACGCATATCTTGGGGCCCACAAATGCATGCCGCATGTCATAGGGACCCCACATGCATGGCACATGTCATAGGGGCCCCACGTACATGGCTCATGTCATGGGTGCCCCACGTGCATGCCGCATGTCATTGGGGCCCCAATTGCATGCCGCATGCCATAGGGGCCCCACATGCATGGCGCATGTCATGGGGGCCCCAAATGCATGCCGCATGTCATGGGGGTCCCATGTGCATGCCGCATGTCATGGGGGCCCCAAATGCATGCCGCATGTAATGGGGGCCCCACGTGCATGCCGCATGTCATAGGGGCCCCAAATGCATGCAGCATGTCATGGGGGCCCCACGTGCATGCCACATGTCATGGGGGGCCCACATGCATGCCGCATTTCACGAGGGCCACAAATGTATGCCGCATGTCATGGGGGCCCCACGTGCATGCCGCATGTCATGGGGCCCCCCAAATGCATGCAGCATGTCATGGGGGCCCCACGTGCATGCCACATGTCATGGGGAGCCCACATGCATGCCGCATATCATAGGGGCCCCACATGCATGGAGCATGTCATGGGGGCCCCACGTGCATGCCGCATGTCATGGGGGATCCAAACTCATGCCGCATGTCATTGGGGCCCCAAGCGTATGCCGCATTTCATGGGGGCCCCATGTGCATGCCACATGTAATGTGGGCCCCAAATGCATGCGGCATGTCATAGAGGCCCCACGTGCATGCCGCATGTCTCGGGCACCACAAATGCATGCAGCATGTTATGGGGGCCCCACGTGCATGCCGCATGTCTCAGGTACCCCAAATGCATGCAGCATGTTATGCAGGCCCCAAATGCATGCCGCATGTCATGGGGGCCCAAATGCATGCAGCATGTCATGGGGGCCCCACATGCATGCCGCATGTCATGGGGCCCCCAAATGCATGTCGCATGTCATGGGGGCCCCACGTGCATGCTGCATGTCATGGGGGCCCCAAATGAATGCCTCATGTCATGGGGGCCCCAAATGCATGCCGCATGTCATGGGGCCCCCCAAATGCATGCAGCATGTCTTGGGGCCCATAAATGCATGCCGCATGTCATAGGGGCCCCACATGCATGGCGTATTTCATGGGGGCCCCAAATGCGTGCCGCATATCATGGGGGCCCCAAATTCATGCCGCAAGTCATGGGGGCCATAAATGCATGCCGCATGTCAAGGGGGCCCCACGTGCATGACGCATGTCATGGGGACCCACATGCATGCCGCATGTCATGGAGGCCCCCATGACATGCGGCAAGCATTTGGGCCCCACATGCATGCTGCATGCCATGGGGCCACCAAATGCATGCCGCATGCCATGGGGCCACCAAATGCATGCCGCATGTCAAGGGGGTCCCACATGCATGCCGCATGTCATGGGGGCCCAAATGCTTGCCGCATGTCATGGGGGCCCCACATGCATGCCGCATGTCATGGGAGCCCCACATGAATGTCGCATGTCAAGGGGACCCAACGTGCATGCCGCGTGTATTGGGGGCCCCAAATTCATGCCGCATGTCATGAGGGCCCTGCATGCATGCCACATGTCATGGGGGCCCCGCAGGCATTCCGCATGTCATGGGGGGCCCAAATGCATGCCTCAAGTCATGGGGGCCCCACGTGCATGCCGCATGTAATGGGGGATTCAAATGCATGCCGCATGTCATGGGGGTCCCACATGCATGCCGCATGTCATGGGGGCCCCAAATGCATGCCTCAAGTCATGGGGGCACCAAATGCATGCCGCATGTCATTGGGGCCCCACATGCATGCCGCATGGCTTGGGGTCCCCACATGCATGCCGCATGTCATGGGGCCCCCAAATGCATGCAGCATGTCATGGGGGCCCCACGTGCATGCCGCATGTCATGGGGGCCCCAAATGCATGCAGCATGTCATGGGGGCCCCACGTGCATGCCACATGTCATGGGGGCCCCACGTGCATGCCGCATGTCATGGGGCCCCCCAAATGCATGCAGCATGTCATGGGGGCCCCACGTGCATGCCACATGTCATGGGGAGCCCACATGCATGCCGCATATCATAGGGGCCCCACATGCATGGAGCATGTCATGGGGGCCCCACGTGCATGCCGCATGTCATGGGGGATCCAAACTCATGCCGCATGTCATTGGGGCCCCAAGCGTATGCCGCATTTCATGGGGGCCCCATGTGCATGCCACATGTAATGTGGGCCCCAAATGCATGCGGCATGTCATAGAGGCCCCACGTGCATGCCGCATGTCTCGGGCACCACAAATGCATGCAGCATGTTATGGGGGCCCAACGTGCATGCCGCATGTCTCAGGTACCCCAAATGCATGCAGCATGTTATGCAGGCCCCAAATGCATGCCGCATGTCATGGGAGCCCAAATGCATGCCGCATGTCATGGGGCCCCCACATGCATGCCACATGTCATGGGTGCCCCAAATGCATGCCGCATGTCATGGGGGCTCCACGTGCATGCCGCATGTCATGGGTGCCCCAAATGCATGCCGCATGTCATGGGCCCCCCAAATGCATGTCGCATGTCATGGGGGCCCCACGTGCATGCTGCATGTCATGGGGGCCCCAAATGAATGCCTCATGTCATGGGGGCCCCAAATGCATGCCGCATGTCATGGGGCCCCCCAAATGCATGCAGCATGTCTTGGGGCCCACAAATGCATGCTGCATGTCATAGGGGCCCCACATGCATGGCGTATTTCATGGGGGCCCCAAATGCGTGCCGCATATCATAGGGGCCCCAAATTCATGCCGCAAGTCATGGGGGCCATAAATGCATGCCGCATGTCAAGGGGGCCCCACGTGCATGATGCATGTCATGGGGACCCACATGCATGCCGCATGTCATGGAGGCCCCCATGACATGCGGCAAGCATTTGGGCCCCACATGCATGCTGCATGCCATGGGCCCCCAAATGCATGCCGCATGTCAAGGGGGTCCCACATGCATGCCGCATGTCATGGGGGCCCAAATGCTTGCCGCATGTCATGGGGGCCCCACATGCATGCCGCATGTCATGGGGCCCAAAAGCTTGCCGCATGTCATGGGGGCCATAAATGCATGCCGCATGTCATGGGAGCCCCACATGAATGTCGCATGTCAAGGGGGCCCAACGTGCATGCCGCATGTATTTGGGGCCCCAAATTCATGCCGCATGTCATGAGGGCCCTGCATGCATGCCACATGTCATGGGGGCCCTGCAGGCATTCCGCATGTCATGGGGGGCCCAAATGCATGCCGCATGTCATGGGGGCCATAAATGCATGCCGCATGTCATGGGGGCCCAACAAGCATGCCGCATGTATTGGGGGCCCCAAATTCATGCAGCATGTCACAGGGGCCCCACATGCATGGCGCATTTCATGGGGGCCCCACTTGCATGCAGCATGTAATGGGGGATCCAAATGCATGCTGCACGTCATGGGGGCCCCACGTGCATGCCGCATGTCATGGGGGCCCCGCAGGCATTCCACATGTCATGGGGGCCCCAAATAAATGCTGCATTTCATGGGGGCCCCACGTGCATGCCGCATGTCATGGGGCCCCCCAAATGGATGCCGCATGTCATAGGGGCCCCACATGCATGCCGCATATCATGGGGGCCCCAAATGCATGCAGCATGTCATGGGGGCCCCACGTGCATGCCACATGTCATTGGGGGCTCACATGCATGCCGCATGTCATTGGGGCCACACTTGCATGCAGCATGTCACGGGGGCCCAAATGCATGACGCATGTCATGGATGCTCCACGTGCATGCCGCATGTAATGGGGCCCCCAAATTCATGTCGCATGTCATAGGGGCCCCACGTGCATTCCGCATGTCATGGGGGCCCCAAATGCATGCCGCATGTCATGGGGGCCCCACGTGCATGCCGCATGTCTTGGGGCCCACAAATGCATGCCGCATGTCATAGGGGCCCCACATGCATGGCGCATTTCATGGGGGCCCTACATGCATGCCGCATGTCATGGGGGCCCCAAATGCATGCCTCATGTCATGGGGGCCCCAAATGCATGCCGCATGTCATAGTGGTTTCCACATGCATGCTGCATGTCATGAGGGGCCCACGTGCATGCCGCAAGTCATGGGGCCCCCAAATGCATGCCACATATCATGGGGGCCCCACGTGCATGCTGCATATATTGGGTCCCCAAATGCATGCCACATGTCATGAGGGCCCCGCTTGCATTCCGCATGTCATTGGGGCCCCGCAGGCATTCCGCATGTCATGGGGGCCCCACGTACATGCTGCATGTCATTGGGGCCCCACGTGCTTGCCGCATTTAATGGGGGACGCAAATGCATGCATGCCGCATGTCATTGGGGCACCGCAGGCATTCCGCATGTCATGGGGGCCTCACGTGCATTCCGCATGTCATGGGGGCCCCACGTACATGCTGCATGTCATTGGGGCCCCACGTGCTTGCCGCATGTCATGGGGCCCCCCAAATGCAGGCCGCATGTCATAGGGGCCCCACGTGCATGGCGCAAATCATGGGTGCCCCACATGCATGCCGCATGTCATCGGGGCCCCAAATGCATGCCGCATGTCATAGGGGCCCCACATGCATGCCGCATTTCATGGGGGACTCAAATGCATGCCGCATGTCATAGTGGCCCCAAATGCATGCTGCATGTCATGACGGGCCCACGTGCTTGACGCACGTCATGGGGGCCCGAAATGCATGGCTCAAGTCATGGGGGCCCCAAATGCATGCCACATATCATGGGGGCCCCACGTGCATGCTGCATATATTGGGGGCCCCAAATGCATGCCACATGTCATGAGGGCCCCGCTTGCATGCCGCATGTCATTGGGGCCCCGCAGGCATTCCGCATGTCATGGGGCCCCCACATGCATGCCACATTTCATGGGGGCACCCAAATGCATGCATGCCGCATGTCATTGGGGCCCCAAATGCATGCCGCATGTCATAGTGGCTCCAAATGCATGCCGCAAGTCATGGGTGCCCCACATGCATGCCGCATGTCATCGGGCCCACAAATGTATGCCGCATGTCATGGGGGCCCCACGTGCATGCCGCATGTCATGGGCCCCCCCAAATGCATGCCGCATGTCATAGGGGTCCCACATGCATGCCGCATGTCATAGTGGCCCCAAATGCATGCCGCAAGTCATGGATGCCACACATGCATGCTGCATGTCATGGAGGCCCCCAAATGCATGCAGCATGTCTTGGGGCCCACAAATGCATGCCGCATGTCATAGGGGCCCCACATGCATAGCGCATGTCATGGGGGACCGAAATGCATGACTCATGTCATGGGGGCCCCACGTGCATGTCGCATGTCATGGGGGATCCAAACTCATGCTGCATGTCATTGGGACCCCAAGCGTATGCCGCATGTCATGGAGGCCCCATGTGCATGCCACATGTAATGGGGGCCCCAAATGCATGCGGCATGTCATAGGGGCCCCACGTGCATTCCGCATGTCTCGGGCACCCCAAATGCATGCAGCATGTTATGGGGGCCCCACGTGCATGCCACATGTCTCAGGTACCCCAAGTGCATGCAGCATGTTATGCAGGCCCCCATGACATGCGGCAAGCATTTGGGCCACACATGCATGCCGCATGCCATGGGCCCCCCAAATGCATGCCGCATGTCATGGGGGCCCCACATGCATGCCGCATGTCATGAGGGCCCCACATGCATGGCGCATGTCATGGGGGCCCCACATGCATGCCGCATGTCATGGGGGCCACAAATATGTGCGCATTTCATGGGGGCCCAACGTGCATGCCGCATGTCTTTGGGCCCCAAATATTTGCCGCATGTCATGGGGGCCCCACATGCCTGCCATGTGTCATGGGGTCCCCACATGCATTCCGCATGTCATGAGGGCCCCACATGCATGGCGCAAGTCATAGGGGCCACACGTGCATGCCTCGTGTCATGGGGGCCCCAAACGCATGCCTCATTACACGGGGGCCCCAAGTGCATGCTGCATGTCATGGGGACCCCAAATGCATGCCGCATGTCATGGGGACCCTAAATGTATGCCGAATGTCATGGGGGCCCAAAATACGTGCCACATATCAGGGGGCCCCACGTGCATGCCGCATGTCATGGGTGCCCCACATGCATGCTGCATTTCATGGGGTCCCAAATGCATGCCCCATGTCATGGGGGGCCCACGTGCATGCCGCAAGTCATGGGGTCCCCAAATGCATGCCTCATGTCATGGGGTCCCTAAATGCATGCCGCATGTCAAGGGGGCCCCAAATGTATGCCGCATGTCATGGGGGCCCAACGTGCATGCCGCATGTCTTGGGGCCCCAAATATTTGCCGCAAGTCGTGGGAGCCCCACATGCATGCCACGTGTCATGGGGTCCCCACGTGCATTCCGCATGTCATGGGGGCTCCACATGCATGCCGCATGTCATGAGGGCCCCAAATGCATGCCGCATGTCATGGAGGCCCCAAATGTATGCCGCATGTCATGGGGGCCCCAAATACATGCCGCATGTCATGGGGGCCCCCGTGCGTGCCGCATGTCATGGGGGCCACAAATACATGTCGCATGTTTTGGGGCCCCCAAATACGTGCCGCATGTCATGGGGGCCCCACGTGCTTGCCGCATGTTATGGAGTCCCCAAATGCATGCCGCCTGTCATGGGGGCCCCACGAGCATGCCGCATTTCCTTGGGGACCCTAAATGCATGCTACATGTCAGGGGCTCCAAATGCTTGCTGCATGTCATGGAAGCCCCAAATACATGCCGCTTGTAATGGGGGCGCCAAATGCATGCCACATATCATGAGGGCAACACGTGCATGCCGCATGTAATGGGGGCCCCACATGCAAGCTGGGTGTTATTGGGGCCCAAATGCATGCCGCATGTCATGGGGGCCCCACATACATGGCGCATGTCATGGGGGCCCCAAATGCATGCCGCATGTCAAGGGGGCCCCAAATTTTTGCCTCATGTCATCGGGGCCCCACATGCATGCTGGTTGTCATGGGGGCCCAAATGCATGCCGCATGTCATGGGGGCCCATGTGCATGCCGCATGTCATGGAGGACCAAATGCATTGCGCATGTTATGGGGGCCCCACGTGCATGCCGCTTGTCTTAGGGGCCCCAAGTACGTGCCGCATAATGGGGTCCCACATGCATGGTGCGTGTCATGGGGGCCCCACATGCATGCCGCATGTCATGACATGCGGCATGCATGTGGGACCCCCATGACACGTGGCATGCATGTGGCCCCCAAATTCATGCTGCATGTCATGGGGGCCCCAATTGCATGACCCATGTTATGGAGGCTGCACATGCATGCCACATTTCATGGGGGCCACAAATGCATGCCGCATGTCCTTTGGGCCCCAAAAGTATGCTGCATATCATGGGGGGCCCCAAATACGTGCCGCATGTCATGAGGGCCCCACATGCATGGCGCATGTCATGGGGCCCCCAAATGCATGCCTCATGTTATGGGGGCCGCAAATATGTGCTGCATGTCATGTGGGCCCCAAATATGTGCCAAATGTCAAGAGGGCCCCACATGAATGTCGCGTGTCATGGGAGCCCCAAATGCTTGCCGCATGTAATTTCGTCCCCACATGCATGCCACAGGTCATGGGGGCCCCACATACATGCCGCGTGTCATGGGAGCCCCAAATGCATGCCCCCTTTCATGGGGGCACCACGTGCATGCCGCATGTCATGGGGGCCCCAAATGCATACCGCATGTCATGGGGGCCCCAAATGCATGCCGCATGTTATGGGGGCCCTAAATGTATGCCGCATGTCATGGCAGCCCCAATACGTGCCACATGTCATGGGGGCCCCACGTGCATGCCGCATGTCATGGGTGCCCCACATGCATGCCTCATGTCATGGGGGCTCCAAATGCATGCCTCATGTCATGGCGTCCCCAAAGGCATGCCTCATGTCATGGGGGCCCCACTTGCATGCCACATGTCATAGTGGCCCCACATGCATGCCACGTGTCAAGGGAGCCCCAAATGAATGTCGCATGTCAAGGGGGACCCATGTGCATGCTGCATGTCATGGGGACCCACATGCATGCAGCATGTCATGGAGGCCCCATGACATGCGACAAGCATTTGGGCCCCACATGCATGCCGCATGCCATGGGCCCCCAAATGCATGCCGCATGTCATGGGGGCCATAAATGCATGCCGCATGTCATGGGAGCCCAAATGCATGCCGCATGTCATGGGGGCCCCACATGCATGCCGCATGTCATGGGGGCCCCAAATGCATGCCGCATGTCATGGGGGCCCACGTGCTTGACGCAAGTCATGGGTGCCCCACATGCATGACGCATGTCATCGGGCCCCCAAATGCATGCCGCATGTCATAGGGGCCCCACATGCATGCCGCATGTCATGGGGACCCCACATGCATGCCGCATGTCATGGGGGCCCAAATGCTTGCCGCATGTCATGGGGGCCAGAAATGCATGCCGCATGTCATAGGGGCCCCACATGCATGACGCATGTCATGGGGGCCCTACATGCATGCCGCATGTCATGGGGGCCCCAAGTGCATGCCTCATGTCATGGGGGCCCCAAATGCATGCCGCATGTCATAGTGGCCCCAAATGCATGCTGCATGTCATGAGGGGCCCACGTGCATGCCGCATGTCATGGGGGCCCCAAATGCATGGCTCAAGTCATGGGGGCCCCAAATGCATGCCACATATCATGGGGCCCCACGTGCATGCTGCATATATTGGGGGCCCCAAATGCATGCCACATGTCATGAGGGCCCCGCTTGCATGCCACATGTCATTGGGGCCCCGCAGGCATTCCGCATGTCATGGGGGCCTCACGTGCATTCCGCATGTCATGGGCCCCCCAAATGCATGCCGCATGTCATAGGGGTCCCACATGCATGCCGCATGTCATGGGGGCCCCAAATGCATGCCGCATGTCATAGTGCCCCCAAATGCATGCTGCATGTCATGAGGGCCCCACGTGCATGGCGCATTTCATGGGGGACCCAAATGCATGCCGCATGTCATGGGGGCCCCAAATGCATGGCGCATGTCATGGGGGATCCAAACTCATGCTGCATGTCATTGGGGCCCCAAGCGTATGCCGCATGTCATGGAGGCCCCATGTGCATGCCACATGTAATGGGGGCCCCAAATGCATGCGGCATGTCATAGGGGCCCCACGTGCATGCCGCATGTCTCGGGCACCCCAAATGCATGCCGCATATAATGGGGCCCCCAAATTCATGCCGCAAGTCATGGGGGCCATAAATGCATGCCGCATGTCAAGGGGCCCCCACGTGCATGACGCATGTCATGGGGACCCACATGCATGCCACATGTCATGGAGGCCCCCATGACATGCGGCAAGCATTTGGGCCCCACATGCATGCTGCATGCCATGGGGCCCCCAAATGCATGCCGCATGTCAAGGGGGCCCAACATGCATGTCGCATGTCATGGGGGCCCAAATGCTTGCCGCATGTCATGGGGGCCCCACATGCATGCTGCATGTCATGGGGCCCAAAAGCTTGCCGCATGTCATGGGGGCCATAAATGCATGCCGCATGTCATGGGAGCCCCACATGAATGGCGCATGTCAAGGGGGCCCAACGTGCATGCCGCATGTACTGGGGGCCCCAAATTCATGCCGCAAGTCATGAGGGCCCTGCATGCATTCCGCATGTCATGGGGGCCCCAAATGCATGCCGCATGTCATGGGGGCCCCAAATGCATGCCGCATGTAATGGGGGATTCAAATGCATGCCGCATGTCATGGGGGTCCCACATGCATGCCGCATGTCATGGGGGCCCCAAATGCATGCCTCAAGTCATGGGGCCCCCCAAATGGATGCCGCATTTCATAGGGGCCCCACATGCATGACGCATATCTTGGGGCCCACAAATGCATGCCGCATGTCATAGGGACCCCACATGCATGGCACATGTCATAGGGGCCCCACGTACATGGCTCATGTCATGGGTGCCCCACGTGCATGCCGCATGTCATTGGGGCCCCAATTGCATGCCGCATGCCATAGGGGCCCCACATGCATGGCGCATGTCATGGGGGCCCCAAATGCATGCCGCATGTCATGGGGGTCCCATGTGCATGCCGCATGTCATGGGGGCCCCAAATGCATGCCGCATGTCATGGGGGCCCCACGTGCATGCCGCATGTCATGGGGGCCCCAAACGCATGCAGCATGTCATGGGGGCCCCACGTGCATGCCACATGTCATGGGGGGCCCACATGCATGCCGCATTTCACGAGGGCCACAAATGTATGCCGCATGTCATGGGGGCCCCACGTGCATGCCGCATGTCATGGGGCCCCCCAAATGCATGCAGCATGTCATGGGGGCCCCACGTGCATGCCACATGTCATGGGGAGCCCACATGCATGCCGCATATCATAGGGGCCCCACATGCATGGAGCATGTCATGGGGGCCCCACGTGCATGCCGCATGTCATGGGGGATCCAAACTCATGCCGCATGTCATTGGGGCCCCAAGCGTATGCCGCATTTCATGGGGGCCCCATGTGCATGCCACATGTAATGTGGGCCCCAAATGCATGCGGCATGTCATAGAGGCCCCACGTGCATGCCGCATGTCTCGGGCACCACAAATGCATGCAGCATGTTATGGGGGCCCCACGTGCATGCCGCATGTCTCAGGTACCCCAAATGCATGCAGCATGTTATGCAGGCCCCAAATGCATGCCGCATGTCATGGGGGCCCAAATGCATGCAGCATGTCATGGGGGCCCCACATGCATGCCGCATGTCATGGGTGCCCCAAATGCATGCCGCATGTCATGGGGCCCCCAAATGCATGTCGCATGTCATGGGTGCCCCACGTGCATGCTGCATGTCATGGGGGCCCCAAATGAATGCCTCATGTCATGGGGGCCCCAAATGCATGCAGCATGTCTTGGGGCCCACAAATGCATGCCGCATGTCATAGGGGCCCCAAATTCATGCCGCAAGTCATGGGGGCCATAAATGCATGCCGCATGTCAAGGGGGCCCCACGTGCATGACGCATGTCATGGGGACCCACATGCATGCCGCATGTCATGGAGGCCCCCATGACATGCGGCAAGCATTTGGGCCCCACATGCATGCTGCATGCCATGGGACCACCAAATGCATGCCGCATGTCAAGGGGGTCCCACATGCATGCCGCATGTCATGGGGGCCATAAATGCATGCCGCATGTCATGGGAGCCCCACATGAATGTCGCATGTCAAGGGGCCCCCACGTGCATGACGCATGTCATGGGGACCCACATGCATGCCACATGTCATGGAGGCCCCCATGACATGCGGCAAGCATTTGGGCCCCACATGCATGCTGCATGCCATGGGGCCCCCAAATGCATGCCGCATGTCAAGGGGGCCCAACATGCATGTCGCATGTCATGGGGGCCCAAATGCTTGCCGCATGTCATGGGGGCCCCACATGCATGCTGCATGTCATGGGGCCCAAAAGCTTGCCGCATGTCATGGGGGCCATAAATGCATGCCGCATGTCATGGGAGCCCCACATGAATGGCGCATGTCAAGGGGGCCCAACGTGCATGCCGCATGTACTGGGGGCCCCAAATTCATGCCGCAAGTCATGAGGGCCCTGCATGCATTCCGCATGTCATGGGGGCCCCAAATGCATGCCGCATGTCATGGGGGCCCCAAATGCATGCCGCATGTAATGGGGGATTCAAATGCATGCCGCATGTCATGGGGGTCCCACATGCATGCCGCATGTCATGGGGGCCCCAAATGCATGCCTCAAGTCATGGGGCCCCCCAAATGGATGCCGCATTTCATAGGGGCCCCACATGCATGACGCATATCTTGGGGCCCACAAATGCATGCCGCATGTCATAGGGACCCCACATGCATGGCACATGTCATAGGGGCCCCACGTACATGGCTCATGTCATGGGTGCCCCACGTGCATGCCGCATGTCATTGGGGCCCCAATTGCATGCCGCATGCCATAGGGGCCCCACATGCATGGCGCATGTCATGGGGGTCCCATGTGCATGCCGCATGTCATGGGGGCCCCAAATGCATGCCGCATGTAATGGGGGCCCCACGTGCATGCCGCATGTCATGGGGGTCCCATGTGCATGCCGCATGTCATGGGGGCCCCAAATGCATGCCGCATGTAATGGGGGCCCCACGTGCATGCCGCATGTCATGGGGGCCCCAAACGCATGCAGCATGTCATGGGGGCCCCACGTGCATGCCACATGTCATGGGGGGCCCACATGCATGCCGCATTTCACGAGGGCCACAAATGTATGCCGCATGTCATGGGGGCCCCACGTGCATGCCGCATGTCATGGGGCCCCCCAAATGCATGCAGCATGTCATGGGGGCCCCACGTGCATGCCACATGTCATGGGGAGCCCACATGCATGCCGCATATCATAGGGGCCCCACATGCATGGAGCATGTCATGGGGGCCCCACGTGCATGCCGCATGTCATGGGGGATCCAAACTCATGCCGCATGTCATTGGGGCCCCAAGCGTATGCCGCATTTCATGGGGGCCCCATGTGCATGCCACATGTAATGTGGGCCCCAAATGCATGCGGCATGTCATAGAGGCCCCACGTGCATGCCGCATGTCTCGGGCACCACAAATGCATGCAGCATGTTATGGGGGCCCCACGTGCATGCCGCATGTCTCAGGTACCCCAAATGCATGCAGCATGTTATGCAGGCCCCAAATGCATGCCGCATGTCATGGGGGCCCAAATGCATGCAGCATGTCATGGGGGCCCCACATGCATGCCGCATGTCATGGGTGCCCCAAATGCATGCCGCATGTCATGGGGCCCCCAAATGCATGTCGCATGTCATGGGTGCCCCACGTGCATGCTGCATGTCATGGGGGCCCCAAATGAATGCCTCATGTCATGGGGGCCCCAAATGCATGCAGCATGTCTTGGGGCCCACAAATGCATGCCGCATGTCATAGGGGCCCCAAATTCATGCCGCAAGTCATGGGGGCCATAAATGCATGCCGCATGTCAAGGGGGCCCCACGTGCATGACGCATGTCATGGGGACCCACATGCATGCCGCATGTCATGGAGGCCCCCATGACATGCGGCAAGCATTTGGGCCCCACATGCATGCTGCATGCCATGGGACCACCAAATGCATGCCGCATGTCAAGGGGGTCCCACATGCATGCCGCATGTCATGGGGGCCATAAATGCATGCCGCATGTCATGGGAGCCCCACATGAATGTCGCATGTCAAGGGGACCCAACGTGCATGCTGCGTGTATTGGGGGCCCCAAATTCATGCCGCATGTCATGAGGGCCCTGCATGCATGCCACATGTCATGGGGGCCCCGCAGGCATTCCGCATGTCATGGGGGGCCCAAATGCATGCCGCATGTCATGGGGGCCCCACGTGCATGCCGCATGTAATGGGGGATTCAAATGCATGCCGCATGTCATGGGGGTCCCACATGCATGCCGCATGTCATGGGGGCCCCAAATGCATGCCTCAAGTCATGGGGGCACCAAATGCATGCAGCATGTCATTGGGGCCCCACATGCATGCCGCATGGCATGGGGTCCCCACATGCATGCCGCATGTCATGGGGGCCCAAATGCATGCAGCATGTCATGGGGGCCCCACGTGCATGCCGCATGTCACGGGGGCCCCAAATGCATGCAGCATGTCATGGGGGCCCCACGTGCATGCCACATGTCATGGGGGGCCCACATGCATGCCGCATGTCACGAGGGCCACAAATGTATGCCGCATGTCATGGGGGCCCCACGTGCATGCCGCATGTCATGGGCCCCCCCAAATGCATGCAGCATGTCATGGGGGCCCCACGTGCATGCCACATGTCATGGGGAGCCCACATGCATGCCGCATATCATAGGGGCCCCACATGCATGGAGCATGTCATGGGGGCCCCACGTGCATGCCGCATGTCATGGGGGATCCAAACTCATGCCGCATGTCATTGGGGCCCCAAGCGTATGCCGCATTTCATGGGGGCCCCATGTGCATGCCACATGTAATGTGGGCCCCAAATGCATGCGGCATGTCATAGAGGCCCCACGTGCATGCCGCATGTCTCGGGCACCACAAATGCATGCAGCATGTTATGGGGGCCCCACGTGCATGCCGCATGTCTCAGGTACCCCAAATGCATGCAGCATGTTATGCAGGCCCCAAATGCATGCCGCATGTCATGGGGGCCCAAATGCATGCCGCATGTCATGGGGGCCCCACATGCATGCCGCATGTCATGGGTGCCCCAAATGCATGCCGCATGTCATGGGGCCCCCAAATGCATGTCGCATGTCATGGGGGCCCCACGTGCATGCTGCATGTCATGGGGGCCCCAAATGAATGCCTCATGTCATGGGGGCCCCAAATGCATGCCGCATGTCATGGGCCCCCCAAATGCATGCAGCATGTCTTGGGGCCCACAAATGCATGCCGCATGTCATAGGGGCCCCACATGCATGGCGTATTTCATGGGGGCCCCAAATGCGTGCCGCATATCATAGGGGCCCCAAATTCATGCCGCAAGTCATGGGGGCCATAAATGCATGCCGCATGTCAAGGGGGCCCCACGTGCATGACGCATGTCATGGGGACCCACATGCATGCCGCATGTCATGGAGGCCCCCATGACATGCGGCAAGCATTTGGGCCCCACATGCATGCTGCATGCCATGGGGCCCCAAAATGCATGCCGCATGTCAAGGGGGTCCCACATGCATGCCGCATGTCATGGGGGCCCAAATGCTTGCCACATGTCATGGGGGCCCCACGTGCATGCCGCATGTCATGGGGCCCAAAAGCTTGCCGCATGTCATGGGGGCCATAAATGCATGCCGCATGTCATGGGAGCCCCACATGAATGTCGCATGTCAAGGGGGCCCAACGTGCATGCCGCATGTATTGGGGGCCCCAAATTCATGCCGCATGTCATGAGGGCCCTGCATGCATGCCACATGTCATGGGGGCCCCGCAGGCATTCCGCATGTCATGGGGGCCCAAATGCATGCCGCATGTCATGGGGGCCCCACGTGCATGCCGCATGTAATGGGGGATTCAAATGCATGCCGCATGTCATGGGGGTCCCACATGCATGCCGCATGTCATGGGGGCCCCAAATGCATGCCTCAAGTCATGGGGGCCCCAAATGCATGCCACATGTAATTGGGGCCCCACATGCATGCCGCATGGCATGGGGTCCCCACATGCATGCCGCATGTCATGGGGGCTCAAATGCTTGCCGCATGTCATGGGGGCCATAAATGCATGCCGCATGTCATGGGGGCCCAACAAGCATGCCGCATGTATTGGGGGCCCCAAATTCATGCAGCATGTCATAGGGGCCCCACATGCATGGCGCATTTCATGGGGGCCCCACTTGCATGCAGCATGTAATGGGGGATCCAAATGCATGCTGCACGTCATGGGGGCGCCACGTGCATGCCGCATGTCATGGGGGCCCCGCAGGCATTCCACATGTCATGGGGGCCCCAAATAAATGCTGCCTTTCATGGGGGCCCCACGTGCATGCCGCATGTCATGGGGCCCCCCAAATGGATGCCGCATGTCATAGGGGCCCCACATGCATGCCGCATATCATGGGGGCCCCAAATGCATGCAGCATGTCATTTGGGCCCCACGTGCATGCCACATGTCATTGGGGGCCCACATGCATGCCGCATGTCATGGGGGCCACACTTGCATGCAGCATGTAATGGGGATCCAAATGCATGACGCATGTCATGGGGGCCCCAAATGCATGCGGCATGTCATAGTGGCCCCACGTGCATACCACATGTCATGGGGGCCCCACATGCATGCCGCATGTCTTGGGGGCCCAAATGCATGACGCATGTCATGGATGCTCCACGTGCATGCCGCATGTAATGGGGCCCCCAAATTCATGTTGCATGTCATAGGGGCACCACGTGCATTCTGCATGTCATGGGGGCCCCAAATGCATGCCGCATGTCATGGGGCCCCACGTGCATGCCGCATGTCTTGGGGCCCACAAATGCATGCCGCATGTCATAGGGGCCCCACATGCATGGCACATTTCATGGGGTCCCTACATGCATGCCGCATGTCATGGGGGCCCCAAATGCATGCCTCATGTCATGGGGGCCCCAAATGCATGCCGCATGTCATAGTGGTTTCCACATGCATGCTGCATGTCATGAGGGGCCCACGTGCATGCCGCAAGTCATGGGGGCCCCAAATGCATGCCACATATCATGGGGGCCCCACGTGCATGCTGCATATATTGGGTCCCCAAATGCATGCCACATGTCATGAGGGCCCCGCTTGCATTCCGCATGTCATTGGGGCCCCGCAGGCATTCCGCATGTCATGGGGGCCCCACGTACATGCTGCATGTCATTGGGGCCCCACGTGCTTGCCGCATTTAATGGGGGACGCAAATGCATGCATGCCGCATGTCATTGGGGCCCCGCAGGCATTCCGCATGTCATGGGGGCCTCACGTGCATTCCGCATGTCATGGGGGCCCCACGTACATGCTGCATGTCATTGGGGCCCCACGTGCTTGCCGCATGTCATGGGGCCCCCCAAATGCAGGCCGCATGTCACAGGGGTCCCACATGCATGCCGCATGTCATGGGGGCCCCAAATGCATGCCGTATGTCATAGTGGCCCCAAATGCATGCTGCATGTCATGAGGGCCCCACGTGCATGCCGCATGTCATAGGGGCCCCACGTGCATGCCGCATGTCATGGGGCCCCACATGCATGCCGCATGTCATGGGGGATCCAAACTCATGCTGCATGTCATTGGGGCCCCAAGCATATGCCGCATGTCATGGAGGCCCCATGTGCATGCCACATGTAATGGGGGCCACAAATGCATGCGGCATGTCATAGGGGCCCCACGTGCATGCCGCATGTCTCGGGCACCCCAAATTCATGCCGCATGTCATAGGGGCCCTGCATGCATGCCACATGTCATGGGGGCCCCGCAGGCATTCCGCATGTCATGGGGGCCCAAATGCATGCCGCATGTCATGGGGGCCCCACGTGCATGCCGCATGTAATGGGGGATTCAAATGCATGCCGCATGTCATGGGGGTCCCACATGCATGCCGCATGTCATGGGGGCCCCAAATGCATGCCTCAAGTCATGGGGGCCCCAAATGCATGCCACATGTAATTGGGGCCCCACATGCATGCCGCATGGCATGGGGTCCCCACATGCATGCCGCATGTCATGGGGGCTCAAATGCTTGCCGCATGTCATGGGGGCCATAAATGCATGCCGCATGTCATGGGGGCCCAACAAGCATGCCGCATGTATTGGGGGCCCCAAATTCATGCAGCATGTCATAGGGGCCCCACATGCATGGCGCATTTCATGGGGGCCCCACTTGCATGCAGCATGTAATGGGGGATCCAAATGCATGCTGCACGTCATGGGGGCGCCACGTGCATGCCGCATGTCATGGGGGCCCCGCAGGCATTCCACATGTCATGGGGGCCCCAAATAAATGCTGCCTTTCATGGGGGCCCCACGTGCATGCCGCATGTCATGGGGCCCCCCAAATGGATGCCGCATGTCATAGGGGCCCCACATGTATGCCGCATATCATGGGGGCCCCAAATGCATGCAGCATGTCATTTGGGCCCCACGTGCATGCCACATGTCATTGGGGGCCCACATGCATGCCGCATGTCATGGGGGCCACACTTGCATGCAGCATGTAATGGGGATCCAAATGCATGACGCATGTCATGGGGGCCCCAAATGCATGCGGCATGTCATAGTGGCCCCACGTGCATACCACATGTCATGGGGGCCCCACATGCATGCCGCATGTCTTGGGGGCCCAAATGCATGACGCATGTCATGGATGCTCCACGTGCATGCCGCATGTAATGGGGCCCCCAAATTCATGTTGCATGTCATAGGGGCACCACGTGCATTCTGCATGTCATGGGGGCCCCAAATGCATGCCGCATGTCATGGGGCCCCACGTGCATGCCGCATGTCTTGGGGCCCACAAATGCATGCCGCATGTCATAGGGGCCCCACATGCATGGCACATTTCATGGGGTCCCTACATGCATGCCGCATGTCATGGGGGCCCCAAATGCATGCCTCATGTCATGGGGGCCCCAAATGCATGCCGCATGTCATAGTGGTTTCCACATGCATGCTGCATGTCATGAGGGGCCCACGTGCATGCCGCAAGTCATGGGGGCCCCAAATGCATGCCACATATCATGGGGGCCCCACGTGCATGCTGCATATATTGGGTCCCCAAATGCATGCCACATGTCATGAGGGCCCCGCTTGCATTCCGCATGTCATTGGGGCCCCGCAGGCATTCCGCATGTCATGGGGGCCCCACGTACATGCTGCATGTCATTGGGGCCCCACGTGCTTGCCGCATTTAATGGGGGACGCAAATGCATGCATGCCGCATGTCATTGGGGCCCCGCAGGCATTCCGCATGTCATGGGGGCCTCACGTGCATTCCGCATGTCATGGGGGCCCCACGTACATGCTGCATGTCATTGGGGCCCCACGTGCTTGCCGCATGTCATGGGGCCCCCCAAATGCAGGCCGCATGTCACAGGGGTCCCACATGCATGCCGCATGTCATGGGGGCCCCAAATGCATGCCGTATGTCATAGTGGCCCCAAATGCATGCTGCATGTCATGAGGGCCCCACGTGCATGCCGCATGTCATAGGGGCCCCACGTGCATGCCGCATGTCATGGGGCCCCACATGCATGCCGCATGTCATGGGGGATCCAAACTCATGCTGCATGTCATTGGGGCCCCAAGCATATGCCGCATGTCATGGAGGCCCCATGTGCATGCCACATGTAATGGGGGCCACAAATGCATGCGGCATGTCATAGGGGCCCCACGTGCATGCCGCATGTCTCGGGCACCCCAAATTCATGCCGCATGTCATAGGGGCCCCACGTGCATGGCGCAAATCATGGGTGCCCCACATGCATGCCGCATGTCATCGGGGCCCCAAATGCATGCCGCATGTCATAGGGGCCCCACATGCATGCCGCATTTCATGAGGGACCCAAATGCATGCCGCATGTCATAGTGGCCCCAAATGCATGCTGCATGTCATGACGGGCCCACGTGCATAAAGCATGTCATGGGGGCCCGAAATGCATGGCTCAAGTCATGGGGGCCCCAAATGCATGCCACATATCATGGGGGCCCCACGTGCATGCTGCATATATTGGGGGCCCCAAATGCATGCCACATGTCATGAGGGCCCCGCTTTCATGCCGCATGTCATTGGGGCCCCGCAGGCATTCCGCATGTCATGGGGGCCTCACGTGCATTCCGCATGTCATGGGGGCCCCACATGCATGGCACATGTCATAGGGGCCCCACGTACATGGCTCATGTCATGGGTGCCCCACCTGCATGCCGCATGTCATTGGGGCCCCAATTGCATGCCGCATGCCATAGGGGCCCCACATGCATGGCGCATGTCATGGGGGCCCCAAATGCATGCCGCATGTTATGGGGGCCCCATGTGCATGCCGCATGTCATGGGGGCCCCAAATGCATGCCGCATGTAATGGGGGCCCCACGTGCATGCCACATGTCATGGGGGCCCCAAATGCATGCAGCATGTCATGGGGGCCCCACGTGCATGCCACATGTCATGGGGGCCCACATGCATGCCGCATGTCATGGGGGCCCCACTTGCATGCATCATGTAATGGGGGTCCCACATGCATGCATCATGTCATGAGGGCCCCACATGCATGCCGCATGTCATGGGGGTCCCACGTGCATGCTGCATGTCCTTGGGGCCCCACGTGCTTGCCGCATGTCACGAGGGCCACAAATGTATGCCGCATGTCATGGGGGCCCCACGTGCATGCCGCATGTCATGTGGCCCCCCAAATGCATGCAGCATGTCATGGGGGCCCCACGTGCATGCCACATGTCATGGGGAGCCCACATGCATGGAGCATGTCATGGGGGCCCCACGTGTATGCCGCATTTCATGGGGGCCCCATGTGCATGCCACATGTAATGTGGGCCCCAAATGCATGCGGCATGTCATAGAGGCCCCACTTGCATGCCGCATGTCTCGGGCACCCCAAATGCATGCAGCATGTTATGGGGGCCCAACGTGCATGCCGCATGTCTCAGGTACACCAAATGCATGCAGCATGTTATGCAGGCCCCAAATGCATGCCGCATGTCATGGGGGCCCAAATGCATGCCACATGTCATGGGGCCCCCACATGCATGCCACATGTCATGGGTGCCCCAAATGCATGCCGCATGTCATGGGGGCTCCACGTGCATGCCGCATTTCATGGGGACCCAAATGCATGCCGCATGTCATGGGGCCCCCAAATGCATGTCGCATGTCATGGGGGCCCCACGTGCATGCTTCATGTCATGGGGGCCCCAAATGAATGCCTCATGTCATGGTGGCCCCAAATGCATGCCGCATGTCATGGGGCCCCCCAAATGCATGCAACATGTCTTGGGGCCCACAAATGCATGCTGCATGTCATAGGGGCCCCACATGCATGGCGTATTTCATGGGGGCCCCAAATGCGTGCCGCATATCATGGGGGCCCCAAATTCATGCCGCAAGTCATGGGGGCCATAAATGCATGCCGCATGTCATGGGGGCCCAACAAGCATGCCGCATGTATTGGGGGCCCCAAATTCATGCAGCATGTCACAGGGGCCCCACATGCATGGCGCATTTCATGGGGGCCCCGCTTGCATGCAGCATGTAATGGGGGATCCAAATGCATGCTGCACGTCATGGGGGCCCCACGTGCATGCCGCATGTCATGGGGGCCCCGCAGGCATTCCACATGTCATGGGGGCCCCAAATAAATGCTGCATTTCATGGGGGCCCCACGTGCATGCCGCATGTCATGGGGCCCCCCAAATGGATGCCGCATGTCATAGGGGCCCCACATGCATGCCGCATATCATGGGGGCCCCAAATGCATGCAGCATGTCATGGGGGCCCCACGTGCATGCCACATGTCATTGGGGGCTCACATGCATGCCGCATGTCATTGGGGCCACACTTGCATGCAGCATGTCATGGGGGCCCAAATGCATGACGCATGTCATGGATGCTCCACGTGCATGCCGCATGTAATGGGCCCCCAAATTCATGTCGCATGTCATAGGGGCCCCACGTGCATTCCGCATGTCATGGGGGCCCCAAATGCATGCCGCATGTCATGGGGGCCCCACGTGCATGCCGCATGTCTTGGGGCCCACAAATGCATGCCGCATGTCATAGGGGCCCCACATGCATGGCGCATTTCATGGGGGCCCTACATGCATGCCGCATGTCATGGGGGCCCCAAATGCATGCCTCATGTCATGGGGGCCCCAAATGCATGCCGCATGTCATAGTGGTTTCCACATGCATGCTGCATGTCATGAGGGGCCCACGTGCATGCCGCAAGTCATGGGGCCCCCAAATGCATGCCACATATCATGGGGGCCCCACGTGCATGCTGCATATATTGGGTCCCCAAATGCATGCCACATGTCATGAGGGCCCCGCTTGCATTCCGCATGTCATTGGGGCCCCGCAGGCATTCCGCATGTCATGGGGGCCCCACGTACATGCTGCATGTCATTGGGGCCCCACGTGCTTGCCGCATTTAATGGGGGACGCAAATGCATGCATGCCGCATGTCATTGGGGCACCGCAGGCATTCCGCATGTCATGGGGGCCTCACGTGCATTCCGCATGTCATGGGGGCCCCACGTACATGCTGCATGTCATTGGGGCCCCACGTGCTTGCCGCATGTCATGGGGCCCCCCAAATGCAGGCCGCATGTCATAGGGGCCCCACGTGCATGGCGCAAATCATGGGTGCCCCACATGCATGCCGCATGTCATCGGGGCCCCAAATGCATGCCGCATGTCATAGGGGCCCCACATGCATGCCGCATTTTATGGGGGACCCAAATGCATGCCGCATGTCATAGTGGCCCCAAATGCATGCTGCATGTCATGACAGGCCCACGTGCTTGACGCATGTCATGGGGGCCCGAAATGCATGGCTCAAGTCATGGGGGCCCCAAATGCATGCCACATATCATGGGGGCCCCACGTGCATGCTGCATATATTGGGGGCCCCAAATGCATGCCACATGTCATGAGGGCCCCGCTTGCATGCCGCATGTCATTGGGGCCCCGCAGGCATTCCGCATGTCATGGGGCCCCCACATGCATGCCACATTTCATGGGGGCACCCAAATGCATGCATGCCGCATGTCATTGGGGCCCCAAATGCATGCCGCATGTCATAGTGGCTCCAAATGCATGCCGCAAGTCATGGGTGCCCCACATGCATGCCGCATGTCATCGGGCCCACAAATGTATGCCGCATGTCATGGGGGCCCCACGTGCATGCCGCATGTCATGGGGCCCCCCAAATGCATGCCGCATGTCATAGGGGTCCCACATGCATGCCGCATGTCATAGTGGCCCCAAATGCATGCCGCAAGTCATGGATGCCACACATGCATGCTGCATGTCATGGAGGCCCCCAAATGCATGCAGCATGTCTTGGGGCCCACAAATGCATGCCGCATGTCATAGGGGCCCCACATGCATAGCGCATGTCATGGGGGACCGAAATGCATGACTCATGTCATGGGGGCCCCACGTGCATGTCGCATGTCATGGGGGATCCAAACTCATGCTGCATGTCATTGGGACCCCAAGCGTATGCCGCATGTCATGGAGGCCCCATGTGCATGCCACATGTAATGGGGGCCCCAAATGCATGCGGCATGTCATAGGGGCCCCATGTGCATTCCGCATGTCTCGGGCACCCCAAATGCATGCAGCATGTTATGGGGGCCCCACGTGCATGCCACATGTCTCAGGTACCCCAAGTGCATGCAGCATGTTATGCAGGCCCCCATGACATGCGACAAGCATTTGGGCCACACATGCATGCCGCATGCCATGGGCCCCCCAAATGCATGCCGCATGTCATAGGGGCCCCACATGCATGCCGCATGTCATGGGGGCCCCACATGCATGCCGCATGTCATGAGGGCCCCACATGCATGGCGCATGTCATGGGGGCCACAAATATGTGCGCATTTCATGGGGGCCCAACGTGCATGCCGCATGTCTTTGGGCCCCAAATATTTGCCGCATGTCATGGGGGCCCCACATGCCTGCCATGTGTCATGGGGTCCCCACATGCATTCCGCATGTCATGAGGGCCCCACATGCATGGCGCAAGTCATAGGGGCCACACGTGCATGCCTCGTGTCATGGGGGCCCCAAACGCATGCCTCATTACACGGGGGCCCCAAGTGCATGCTGCATGTCATGGGGACCCCAAATGCATGCCGCATGTCATGGGGACCCTAAATGTATGCCGAATGTCATGGGGGCCCAAAATACGTGCCACATATCAGGGGGCCCCACGTGCATGCCGCATGTCATGGGTGCCCCACATGCATGCTGCATTTCATGGGGTCCCAAATGCATGCCCCATGTCATGGGGGGCCCACGTGCATGCCGCAAGTCATGGGGTCCCCAAATGCATGCCTCATGTCATGGGGTCCCTAAATGCATGCCGCATGTCAAGGGGGCCCCAAATGTATGCCGCATGTCATGGGGGCCCAACGTGCATGCCGCATGTCTTGGGGCCCCAAATATTTGCCGCAAGTCGTGGGAGCCCCACATGCATGCCACGTGTCATGGGGTCCCCACGTGCATTCCGCATGTCATGGGGGCTCCACATGCATGCCGCATGTCATGAGGGCCCCAAATGCATGCCGCATGTCATGGAGGCCCCAAATGTATGCCGCATGTCATGGGGGCCCCAAATACATGCCGCATGTCATGGGGGCCCCCGTGCGTGCCGCATGTCATTGGGGCCACAAATACATGTCGCATGTTTTGGGGCCCCCAAATACGTGCCGCATGTCATGGGGGCCCCACGTGCTTGCCGCATGTTATGGAGTCCCCAAATGCATGCCGCCTGTCATGGGGGCCCCACGAGCATGCCTCATTTCCTTGGGGACCCTAAATGCATGCTACATGTCAGGGGCTCCAAATGCTTGCTGCATGTCATGGAAGTCCCAAATACATGCCGCTTGTAATGGGGGCGCCAAATGCATGCCACATATCATGAGGGCAACACGTGCATGCCGCATGTAATGGGGGCCCCACATGCAAGCTGGGTGTTATTGGGGCCCAAATGCATGCCGCATGTCATGGGGGCCCCACATACATGGCGCATGTCATGGGGGCCCCAAATGCATGCCGCATGTCAAGGGGGCCCCAAATTTTTGCCTCATGTCATCGGGGCCCCACATGCATGCTGGTTGTCATGGGGGCCCAAATGCATGCCGCATGTCATGGGGGCCCATGTGCATGCCGCATGTCATGGAGGACCAAATGCATTGCGCATGTTATGGGGGCCCCACGTGCATGCCGCTTGTCTTAGGGGCCCCAAGTACGTGCCGCATAATGGGGTCCCACATGCATGGTGCGTGTCATGGGGGCCCCACATGCATGCCGCATGTCATGACATGCGGCATGCATGTGGGACCCCCATGACACGTGGCATGCATGTGGCCCCCAAATTCATGCTGCATGTCATGGGGGCCCCAATTGCATGACCCATGTTATGGAGGCTGCACATGCATGCCACATTTCATGGGGGCCACAAATGCATGCCGCATGTCATTTGGGCCCCAAAAGTATGCTGCATATCATGGGGGGCCCCAAATACGTGCCGCATGTCATGAGGGCCCCACATGCATGGCGCATGTCATGGGGCCCCCAAATGCATGCCTCATGTTATGGGGGCCGCAAATATGTGCTGCATGTCATGTGGGCCCCAAATATGTGCCAAATGTCAAGAGGGCCCCACATGAATGTCGCGTGTCATGGGAGCCCCAAATGCTTACCGCATGTCATTTCGTCTCCACATGCATGCCACAGGTCATGGGGGCCCCACATACATGCCGCGTGTCATGGGAGCCCCAAATGCATGCCCCCTTTCATGGGGGCACCACGTGCATGCCGCATGTCATGGGGGCCCCAAATACATACCGCATGTCATGGGGGCCCCAAATGCATGCCGCATGTTATGGGGGCCCTAAATGTATGCCGCATGTCATGGCAGCTCCAATACGTGCCACATGTCATGGGGGCCCCACGTGCATGCCGCATGTCATGGGTGCCCCACATGCATGCCTCATGTCATGGGGGCTCCAAATGCATGCCTCATGTCATGGCGTCCCCAAAGACATGCCTCATGTCATGGGGGCCCCACATGCATGCCACATGTCATAGTGGCCCCACATGCATGCAACGTGTCAAGGGAGCCCCAAATGAATGTCGCATGTCAAGGGGGCCCCATGTGCATGCCGCATGTCATGGGGACCCACATGCATGCAGCATGTCATGGAGGCCCCATGACATGCGACAAGCATTTGGGCCCCACATGCATGCCGCATGCCATGGCCCCCCAAATGCATGCCGCATGTCATGGGGGCCCCACATGCATGCCGCATGTCATGGGGGCCATAAATGCATGCCGCATGTCATGAGGGCCCCAAATGCATGCCGCATGTCTCAGGTACCCCAAATGCATGCAGCATGTTATGCATGCCCCAAATGCATGCCGCATGTCATGGGAGCCCAAATGCATGCCGCATGTCATGGGGGCCCCACATGCATGCCGCATGTCATGGGGGCCCCAAATGCATGCCGCATGTCATGGGGGCCCCACGTGCTTGGCGCAAGTCATGGGTGCCCCACATGCATGACGCATGTCATCGGGGCCCCAAATGCATGCCGCATGTCATAGGGGCCCCACATGCATGACGCATGTCATGGGGGCCCCACATGCATGCTGCATGTCATGGGGGCCCAAATGCTTGCCGCATGTCATGGGGGCCAGAAATGCATGCCGCATGTCATAGGGGCCCCACATGCATGGCGCATTTCATGGGGGCCCTACATGCATGCCGCATGTCATGGGGGCCCCAAGTGCATGCCTCATGTCATGGGGGCCCCAAATGCATGCCGCATGTCATAGTGGCGCCAAATGCATGCTGCATGTCATGAGGGGCCCACGTGCATGCCGCATGTCATGGGGGCCCCAAATGCATGGCTCAAGTCATGGGGGCCTCAAATGCATGCCACATATCATGGGGGCCCCACGTGCATGCTGCATATATTGGGGGCCCCAAATGCATGCCACATGTCATGAGGGCCCCGCTTGCATGCCGCATGTCATTGGGGCCCCGCAGGCATTCCGCATGTCATGGGGGCCTCACGTTCATTCCGCATGTCATGGGGCCCAAATGCATGCCGCATGTCATGGGGGCCCAACGTGCATGCCGCATGTATTGGGGTCCCCAACTGCATGCCGCATATCATGGGGCCCCACATGCATGCCACATGTCATGGGGGCCCCACATGCTTGCCGCATTTCATGGGGGACCCAAATGCATGCATACCGCATGTCATTGGGGCCCCGCAGGCATTCCGCATGTCATGGGGGCCTCATGTGCATTCCGCATGTCATGGGGGCTCCACGTGCATGCTGCATGTCATTGGGGCCCCACGTGCTTGCCGCATGTCATGGGGCCCCACGTGCATGCCTCATGTCACGGGGGCCACAAATGTATGCCGCATGTCATGGGAGCCCCACGTGCATGCTGCATGTCATGGGGCCCCCACATGCATGCCACATTTCATGGGGGGACCCAAATGCATGCATGCCGCATGTCATTGGGGCCCCAAATGCATGCCGCATGTCATAGTGGCTCCAAATGCATGCCGCAAGTCATGGGGGCCCCAAATGCATGCCACATATCATGGGGGCCTCACGTGCATTCTGCATGACATGGGGGCCCCAAATGCTTGCAGCATGTCATGGGGGCCCCACATGCATGTCGCATGTCATGGGGGCCCCAAATGCATGCCACATATCATGGGGGCCCCACGTGCATGCTGCATATATTGGGGGCCCCAAATGCATGCCGCATGTTATGGGGGCCCTAAATGTATGCCGCATGTCATGGCAGCCCCAATACGTGCCACATGTCATGGGGGCCCCACGTGCATGCCGCATGTCATGGGTGCCCCACATGCATGCCTCATGTCATGGGGGCTCCAAATGCATGCCTCATGTCATGGCGTCCCCAAAGGCATGCCTCATGTCATGGGGGCACCACATGCATGCCGCATGTCATAGGGGCCCCACGTGCATGCCGCATGTCATGGGGGCCCCACATGCATGCCGCATTTCATGGGGGATCCAAACTCATGCTGCAATGTCATTGGGGCCCCAAGCGTATGCCGCATGTCATGGAGGCCCCATGTGTATGCCACATGTAATGGGGGCCACAAATGCATGCCGCATGTCATGGGGGCCCCAAATACATGCCGCATGTCATGGGGGCCCCACGTGCTTGGCGAAAGTCATGGGTGCCCCACATGCATGCCGAATGTCATCGGGGCCCTAAATGCATGCCGCATGTCATAGGGGCCCCACATGCATGACGCATGTCATGGGGGCCCCACATGCATGCCGCTTGTCACGGAGGCCCCAAATGCATGCCGCATGTCATGGGAGCCCCACATGAATGTCACATGTCAAGGGGGCCCCACGTGCATGCCACATGTCATGAGGACCCCAAATGCATGCCGCATGTCATGGGGGCCATAAATGCATGCCGCATGTCATGGGGGCCCAACGTGCATGCCGCATGTATTGTGGGCCCCAAATTCATGCTGCATGTCATGAGGGCCCTGCATGCATGCCGCATGTCATGGGGGCTCCAAATGCATGACTCATGTCATGGCGTCCCCAAAGGCATGCCTCATGTCATGGGGGCCCCACATGCATGGCACATGTCATAGTGGCCCCACATGCATGCCACGTGTCAAGGGAGCCCCAAATGAATGTCGCATTCAAGGGGGCCCCATGTGCATGCCGCATGTCATGGGGACCCACATGCATGCAGCATGTCATGGAGGCCCCATGACATGCGACAAGCATTTGGGCCCCACATGCATGCCGCATGCCATGGGCCCCCAAATGCATGCCGCATGTCATGGGGCCCCACATGCATGCCGCATGTCATGGGGCCCAAATGCTTGCCACATGTCATGGGGGCCATAAATGCATGCCGCATGTCATGGGGGCCCCAAATGCATGCCGCATGTCTCAGGTACCCCAAATGCATGCAGCATGTTATGCATGCCCCAAATGCATGCAGCATGTTATGCATGCCCCAAATGCATGCCGCATGTCATGGGGCCCCCACATGCATGCCGCATGTCATGGGGGCCCCAAATGCATGCCGCATGTCATGGGGGCCCCACGTGCTTGACGCAAGTCATGGGTGCCCCACATGCATGACGCATGTCATCGGGGCCCCAAATGCATGCCGCATGTCATAGGGGCCCCACATGCATGACGAATGTCATGGGGGCCCCACATGCATGCCGCATGTCATGGGGGCCAGAAATGCATGCCGCATGTCATAGGGGCCCCACATGCATGGCGCATTTCATGGGGGCCCTACATGCATGCCGCATGTCATGGGGGCCCCAAGTGCATGCCTCATGTCATGGGGGCCCCAAATGCATGCCGCATGTCATAGTGGCCCCAAATGCATGCTGCATGTCATGAGGGTCCCACGTGCATGCCGCATGTCATGGGGGCCCCAAATGCATGGCTCAAGTCATGGGGGCCCCAAATGCATGCCACATATCATGGGGGCCCCACGTGCATGCTGCATATATTGGGGGCCCCAAATGCATGCCACATGTCATGAGGGCCCCGCTTGCATGCCGCATGTCATTGGGGCCCCGCAGGCATTCCGCATGTCATGGGGGCCTCACGTGCATTCCGCATGTCATGGGGCCCAAATGCATGCCGCATGTCATGGGGGCCCAACGTGCATGCCGCATGTATTGGGGTTCCCAACTGCATGCCGCATATCATGGGGCCCCACATGCATGCCACATGTCATGGGGGCCCCAAATGCATGCCTCAAGTCATGGGGGCCCCAAATGCATGCCGCATGTCATGGGGGCTCAAATGCTTGCCGCATGTCATGGGGGCCATAAATGCATGCCGCATGTCATGGGGGCCCAACAAGCATGCCGCATGTGTTGGGGGCCCCAAATTCATGCAGCATGTCATAGTGGCCCCACATGCATGGCACATTTCATTTGGGCCCCACTTGCATGCAGCATGTAATGGGGGATCCAAATGCATGCTGCACGTCATGGGGGCCCCACGTGCATGCCGCATGTCATGGGGGCCCCGCAGGCATTCCACATGTCATGGGGGCCCCAAATAAATGCTGCATTTCATGGGGGCCCCACGTGCATGCCGCATGTCATGGGGCCCCCCAAATGGATGCCGCATGTCATAGGGGCCCCACATGCATGCCGCATATCATGGGGGCCCCAAATGCATGCAGCATGTCATGGGGGCCCCACGTGCATGCCACATGTCATTGGGGGCCCACATGCATGCCGCATGTCATGGGGGCCACACTTGCATGCAGCATGTAATGGGGATCCAAATGCATGACGCATGTCAAGGGGGCCCCAAATTTTTGCCTCATGTCATCGGGGCCCCACATGCATGCTGGTTGTCATGGGGGCCCAAATGCATGCCGCATGTCATGGGGGCCCATGTGCATGCCGCATGTCATGGGGGACCAAATGCATGGCGCATGTTATGGGGGCCCCACGTGCATGCCGCTTGTCTTAGGGGCCCCAAGTACGTGCCGCATAATGGAGTCCCACATGCATGGTGCGTGTCATGGGGGCCCCACATGCATGCCGCATGTCATGACATGCGGCATGCATATGGGACCCCCATGACACGTGGCATGCATGTGGCCCCCAAATTCATGCTGCATGTCATGGGGGCCCCAATTGCATGACCCATGTTATGGAGGCTGCACATGCATGCCACATTTCATGGGGGCCACAAATGCATGCCGCATGTCATTTGGGCCCCAAAAGTATGCTGCATATCATGGGGGGCCCCAAATACGTGCCGCATGTCATGAGGGCCCCACATGCATGGCGCATGTCATGGGGGCCCCAAATGCATGCCGCATGTTATGGGGGCCGCAAATATGTGCTGCATGTCATGTGGGCCCCAAATATGTGCCAAATGTCAAGAGGGCCCCACATGAATGTCGCGTGTCATGGGGGCCCAAATGCTTGCAACATGTCATGGGGGCCATAAATGCATGCCGCATGTCATGGGGTCCCCAAATGCATGCCGCATGTCTCAGGTACCCCAAATGCATGCAGCATGTTATGCATGCCCCAAATGCATGCCGCATGTCATGGGAGCCCAAATGCATGCCGCATGTCATGGGGGCCCCACATGCATGCCGCATGTCATGGGGGCCCAAATGCTTGCCGCATGTCATGGGGGCCAGAAATGCATGCCGCATGTCATAGGGGCCCCACATGCATGGCGCATTTCATGGGGCCCCTACATGCATGCCGCATGTCATGGGGGCCCCACGTGCATGCCTCATGTCATGGGGGCCCCAAATGCATGCCGCATGTCATAGTGGCCCCAAATGCATGCCGCATGTCATGGGAGCCCAAATGCATGCCACATGTCATGGGGGCCCCACATGCATGCCGCATGTCATGGGGGCCCAAATGCTTGCCGCATGTCATGGGGGCCAGAAATGCATGCCGCATGTCATAGGGGCCCCACATGCATGGCGCATTTCATGGGGCCCCTACATGCATGCCGCATGTCATGGGGGCCCCACGTGCATGCCTCATGTCATGGGGGCCCCAAATGCATGCCGCATGTCATAGTGGCCCCAAATGCATGCTGCATGTCATGAGGGGCCCAAGTGCATGCCGCGTGTCATGGGGGCCCCAAATGCATGGCTCAAGTCATGGGGGCCCCAAATGCATGCCACATATCATGGGGGCCCCACGTGCATGCTGCATATATTGGGGGCCCCAAATGCATGCCACATGTCATGAGGGCCCCGCTTGCATGCCGCATGTCATTGGGGCCCCGCAGGCATTCCGCATGTCATGGGGGCCCCACGTGCATTCCGCATGTCATTTGGCCCAAATGCATGCCGCATGTCATGGGGGCCCAACGTGCATGCCGCATGTATTGGGGTCCCCAACTGCATGCCGCATATCATGGGGCCCCACTTGCATGCCACATGTCATGGGGGCCCCACATGCTTGCCGCATTTCATGGGGGACCCAAATGCATGCATACCGCATGTCATTGGGGCCCCGCAGGCATTCTGCATGTCATGGGGGCCTCACGTGCATTCCGCATGTCATGGGGGCCCCACGGACATGCTGCATGTCATTGGGGCCCCACGTGCTTGCCTCATGTCACGGGGGTCACAAATGTATGCCGCATGTCATGGGGGCCCCACGTGCATGCCGAATGTCATGGGCCCCCCCCAAATGCATGCCGCATGTCATAGGGGTCCCACATGCATGCCGCATGTCATGGGGGCCCCAAATGCATGCCGCATGTCATAGTGGCTCCAAATGCATGCCGCATGTCATGAGGGCCCCACGTGCATGGCGCATTTCGTGGGGGACCCAAATGCATGCCGCATGTCATGGGGTCCCCAAATGCATGGCGCATGTCATGGGGGATCCAAACTCATGCTGCATGTCATTGGGGCCCCAAGCGTATGCCGCATGTCATGGAGGCCCCATGTGCATGCCACATGTAATGGGGGCCCCAAATGTATGCGGCATGTCATAGGGGCCCAACGTGCATGCCGCATGTCTCGGGCACCCCAAATGCATGCCGCATATAATGGGGCCCCCAAATTCATGCCGCAAGTCATGGGGGCCATAAATGCATGCCGCATGTCAAGGGGCCCCCACGTGCATGACGCATGTCATGGGGACCCACATGCATGCCACATGTCATGGAGGCCCCCATGACATGCGGCAAGCATTTGGGCCCCACATGCATGCTGCATGCCATGGGGCCCCCAAATGCATGCCGCATGTCAAGGGGGCCCAACATGCATGTCGCATGTCATGGGGGCCCAAATGCTTGCCGCATGTCATGGGAGCCCCACATGCATGCCGCATGTCATGGGGCCCAAAAGCTTGCCGCATGTCATGGGGGCCATAAATGCATGCCGCATGTCATGGGAGCCCCACATGAATGGCGCATGTCAAGGGGGCCCAACGTGCATGCCGCATGTATTGGGGCCCCCAAATTCATGCCGCAAGTCATGAGGGCCCTGCATGCATTCCGCATGTCATGGGGGGCCCAAATGCATGCCGCATGTCATGGCGGCCCCAAATGCATGCCGCATGTAATGGGGGATTCAAATGCATGCCGCATGTCATGGGGGTCCCACATGCATGCCGCATGTCATGGGGGCCCCAAATGCATGCCTCAAGTCATGGGGCCCCCCAAATGGATTCCGCATTTCATAGGGGCCCCACATGCATGACGCATATCTTGGGGCCCACAAATGCATGCCGCATGTCATAGGGGCCCCACATGCATGGCACATGTCATAGGGGCCCCACGTACATGGCTCATGTCATGGGTGCCCCACCTGCATGCTGCATGTCATTGGGGCCCCAATTGCATGCCGCATGCCATAGGGGCCCCACATGCATGGCGCATGTCATGGGGGCCCCAAATGCATGCCGCATGTTATGGGGGCCCCATGTGCATGCCGCATGTCATGGGGGCCCCAAATGCATGCCGCATGTAATGGGGGCCCCACGTGCATGCCACATGTCATGGGGGCCCCAAATGCATGCAGCATGTCATGGGGGCCCCACGTGCATGCCACATGTCATGGGGGCCCCACATGCATGCCGCATGTCATGGGGGCCCCACTTGCATGCCGCATGTTATGGGGGCCCCATGTGCATGTCGCATGTCATGGGGGCCCCAAATGCATGCCGCATGTAATGGGGGTCCCACATGCATGCAGCATGTCATGAGGGCCCCACATGCATGCCGCATGTCATGGGGGTCCCACGTGCATGCTGCATGTCATTGGGGCCCCACGTGCTTGCCGCATGTCACGAGGGCCACAAATGTATGCCGCATATCATGGGGGCCCCACGTGCATGCCGCATGTCATGGGGCCCCCCATGCATGCCACATTTCATGGGGGGACCCAAATGCATGCATGCCGCATGTCATTGGGGCCCCAAATGCATGCCGCATGTCATAGTGGCTCCAAATGCATGCCGCAAGTCATGGGGGCCCCAAATGCATGCCACATATCATGGGGGCCTCACGTGCATTCTGCATGACATGGGGGCCCCAAATGCTTGCAGTATGTCATGGGGGCCCCACATGCATGTCGCATGTCATGGGGGCCCCAAATGCATGCCACATATCATGGGGGCCCCACGTGCATGCTGCATATATTGGGGGCCCCAAATGCATGCCGCATGTTATGGGGGCCCTAAATGTATGCCGCATGTCATGGCAGCCCCAATACGTGCCACATGTCATGGGGGCCCCACGTGCATGCCGCATGTCATGGGTGCCCCACATGCATGCCTCATGTCATGGGGGCTCCAAATGCATGCCTCATGTCATGGCGTCCCCAAAGGCATGCCTCATGTCATGGGGGCCCCACATGCATGCCGCATGTCATAGGGGCCCCACGTGCATGCCGCATGTCATGGGGGCCCCACATGCATGCCGCATTTCATGGGGGATCCAAACTCATGCTGCAATATCATTGGGGCCCCAAGCGTATGCCGCATGTCATCGGGGCCCCAAATGCATGCCGCATGTCATAGGGGCCCCACATGCATGCTGCATTTCATGGGGGACCCAAATGCATGCCGCATGTCATGGGGCCCCAAATGCATGTCGCATGTCATGGGGGACCCACATGCTTGCTGCATGTCATGGGGTCCCCAAATGCATACCGCATGTCATGGGGCCCCCAAATGCATGCTGCATGTCATGGGCCCCCCAAATGCATGCAGCATGTCTTGGTGCCCACAAATGCATGCCGCATGTCATAGGGGCCCCACATGCATGGCGCATTTCATGGGCCCCCCACATGCATGCACATGTCTCAGGTACCCCAAATGCATGCAGCATGTTATGCATGCCCCAAATGCATGCCGCATGTCATGGGGGCCCCACATGCATGCCGCATGTCATGGGGGCCCCAAATACATGCCGCATGTCATGGGGGCCCCACGTGCTTGGCGAAAGTCATGGGTGCCCCACATGCATGCCGCATGTCATCGGGGCCCTAAATGCATGCCGCATGTCATAGGGGCCCCACATGCATGACGCATGTCATGGGGGCCCCACATGCATGCCGCTTGTCACGGAGGCCCCAAATGCATGCCGCATGTCATGGGAGCCCCACATGAATGTCGCATGTCAAGGGGGCCCCACGTGCATGCCACATGTCATGAGGACCCCAAATGCATGCCGCATGTCATGGGGGCCATAAATGCATGCCGCATGTCATGGGGGCCCAACGTGCATGCCGCATGTATTATGGGCCCCAAATTCATGCTGCATGTCATGAGGGCCCTGCATGCATGCCGCATGTCATGGGGGCTCCAAATGCATGACTCATGTCATGGCGTCCCCAAAGGCATGCCTCATGTCATGGGGGCCCCACATGCATGGCACATGTCATAGTGGCCCCACATGCATGCCACGTGTCAAGGGAGCCCCAAATGAATGTCGCATTCAAGGGGGCCCCATGTGCATGCCGCATGTCATGGGGACCCACATGCATGCAGCATGTCATGGAGGCCCCATGACATGCGACAAGCATTTGGGCCCCACATGCATGCCGCATGCCATGGGCCCCCCAAATGCATGCCGCATGTCATGTGGCCCCACATGCATGCCCCATGTCATGGGGGCCCAAATGCTTGCCACATGTCATGGGGGCCATAAATGCATGCCGCATGTCATGGGGGCCCCAAATGCATGCCGCATGTCTAAGGTACCCCAAATGCATGCAGCATGTTATGCATGCCCCAAATGCATGCAGCATGTTATGCATGCCCCAAATGCATGCCGCATGTCATGGGGGCCCCACATGCATGCCGCATGTCATGGGGGCCCCAAATGCATGCCGCATGTCATGGGGGCCCCACGTGCTTGGCGCAAGTCATGGGTGCCCCACATGCATTACGCATGTCATTGGGGCCCCAAATGCATGCCGCATGTCATAGGGGCCCCACATGCATGACGCATGTCATGGGGGCCCCACATGCATGCCGCATGTCATGGGGGCCAGAAATGCATGCCACATGTCATAGGGGCCCCACATGCATGGCGCATTTCATGGGGGCCCTACATGCATGCCGCATGTCATGGGGGCCCCAAGTGCATGTCTCATGTCATGGGGGCCCCAAATGCATGCCGCATGTCATAGTGGCCCCAAATGCATGCTGCATGTCATGAGGGTCCCACGTGCATGCCGCATGTCATGGGGGCCCCAAATGCATGGCTCAAGTCATGGGGGCCCCAAATGCATGCCACATATCATGGGGGCCCCACGTGCATGCTGCATATATTGGGGGCCCCAAATGCATGCCACATGTCATGAGGGCCCCGCTTGCATGCCGCATGTCATTGGGGCCCCGCAGGCATTCCGCATGTCATGGGGGCCTCACGTGCATTCCGCATGTCATGGGGCCCAAATGCATGCCGCATGTCATGGGGGCCCAACGTGCATGCCGCATGTATTGGGGTTCCCAACTGCATGCCGCATATCATGGGGCCCCACATGCATGCCACATGTCATGGGGGCCCCAAATGCATGCCTCAAGTCATGGGGGCCCCAAATGCATGCCGCATGTCATGGGGGCTCAAATGCTTGCCGCATGTCATGGGGGCCATAAATGCATGCCGCATGTCATGGGGGCCCAACAAGCATGCCGCATGTGTTGGGGGCCCCAAATTCATGCAGCATGTCATAGTGGCCCCACATGCATGGCGCATTTCATTTGGGCCCCACTTGCATGCAGCATGTAATGGGGGATCCAAATGCATGCTGCACGTCATGGGGGCCCCACGTGCATGCCGCATGTCATGGGGGCCCCGCAGGCATTCCACATGTCATGGGGGCCCCAAATAAATGCTGCATTTCATGGGGGCCCCACGTGCATGCCGCATGTCATGGGGCCCCCCAAATGGATGCCGCATGTCATAGGGGCCCCACATGCATGCCGCATATAATGGGGGCCCCAAATGCATGCAGCATGTCATGGGGGCCCCACGTGCATGCCACATGTCATTGGGGGCCCACATGCATGCCGCATGTCTTGGGGGCCACACTTGCATGCAGCATGTAATGGGGATCCAAATGCATGACGCATGTCAAGGGGGCCCCAAATTTTTGCCTCATGTCATCGGGGCCCCACATGCATGCTGGTTGTCATGGGGGCCCAAATGCATGCCGCATGTCATGGGGGCCCATGTGCATGCCGCATGTCATGGGGGACCAAATGCATGGCGCATGTTATGGGGGCCCCACGTGCATGCCGCTTGTCTTAGGGGCCCCAAGTACGTGCCGCATAATGGAGTCCCACATGCATGGTGCGTGTCATGGGGGCCCCACATGCATGCCGCATGTCATGACATGCGGCATGCATATGGGACCCCCATGACACGTGGCATGCATGTGGCCCCCAAATTCATGCTGCATGTCATGGGGGCCCCAATTGCATGACCCATGTTATGGAGGCTGCACATGCATGCCACATTTCATGGGGGCCACAAATGCATGCCGCATGTCATTTGGGCCCCAAAAGTATGCTGCATATCATGGGGGGCCCCAAATACGTGCCGCATGTCATGAGGGCCCCACATGCATGGCGCATGTCATGGGGGCCCCAAATGCATGCCGCATGTTATGGGGGCCGCAAATATGTGCTGCATGTCATGTGGGCCCCAAATATGTGCCAAATGTCAAGAGGGCCCCACATGAATGTCGCGTGTCATGGGAGCCCCAAATGCTTGCCGCATGTCATTTCGTCCCCACATGCATGCCACAGGTCATGGGGGCCCCACATACATGCCGCGTGTCATGGGAGCCCCAAATGCATGCCCCCTTTCATGGGGGCACCACGTGCGACAAGCATTTGGGCCCCACATGCATGCCGCATGCCATGGGCCCCCCAAATGCATGCCGCATGTCATGGGGGCCTCACATGCATGCCGCATGTCATGGGGGCCCAAATGCTTGCAACATGTCTTGGGGGCCATAAATGCATGCCGCATGTCATGGGGTCCCCAAATGCATGCCGCATGTCTCAGGTACCCCAAATGCATGCAGCATGTTATGCATGCCCCAAATGCATGCCGCATGTCATGGGAGCCCAAATGCATGCCGCATGTCATGGGGGCCCCAAATGCATGCCGCATGTAATGGGGGATTCAAATGCATGCCGCATGTCATGGGGGTCCCACATGCATGCCGCATGTCATGGGGGCCCCAAATGCATGCCTCAAGTCATGGGGCCCCCCAAATGGATTCCGCATTTCATAGGGGCCCCACATGCATGACGCATATCTTGGGGCCCACAAATGCATGCCGCATGTCATAGGGGCCCCACATGCATGGCACATGTCATAGGGGCCCCACGTACATGGCTCATGTCATGGGTGCCCCACCTGCATGCTGCATGTCATTGGGGCCCCAATTGCATGCCGCATGCCATAGGGGCCCCACATGCATGGCGCATGTCATGGGGGCCCCAAATGCATGCCGCATGTTATGGGGGCCCCATGTGCATGCCGCATGTCATGGGGGCCCCAAATGCATGCAGCATGTCATGGGGGCCCCACGTGCATGCCACATGTCATGGGGGCCCCACATGCATGCCGCATGTCATGGGGGCCCCACTTGCATGCCGCATGTTATGGGGGCCCCATGTGCATGTCGCATGTCATGGGGGCCCCAAATGCATGCCGCATGTAATGGGGGTCCCACATGCATGCAGCATGTCATGAGGGCCCCACATGCATGCCGCATGTCATGGGGGTCCCACGTGCATGCTGCATGTCATTGGGGCCCCACGTGCTTGCCGCATGTCACGAGGGCCACAAATGTATGCCGCATATCATGGGGGCCCCACGTGCATGCCGCATGTCATGGGGCCCCCCATGCATGCCACATTTCATGGGGGGACCCAAATGCATGCATGCCGCATGTCATTGGGGCCCCAAATGCATGCCGCATGTCATAGTGGCTCCAAATGCATGCCGCAAGTCATGGGGGCCCCAAATGCATGCCACATATCATGGGGGCCTCACGTGCATTCTGCATGACATGGGGGCCCCAAATGCTTGCAGTATGTCATGGGGGCCCCACATGCATGTCGCATGTCATGGGGGCCCCAAATGCATGCCACATATCATGGGGGCCCCACGTGCATGCTGCATATATTGGGGGCCCCAAATGCATGCCGCATGTTATGGGGGCCCTAAATGTATGCCGCATGTCATGGCAGCCCCAATACGTGCCACATGTCATGGGGGCCCCACGTGCATGCCGCATGTCATGGGTGCCCCACATGCATGCCTCATGTCATGGGGGCTCCAAATGCATGCCTCATGTCATGGCGTCCCCAAAGGCATGCCTCATGTCATGGGGGCCCCACATGCATGCCGCATGTCATAGGGGCCCCACGTGCATGCCGCATGTCATGGGGGCCCCACATGCATGCCGCATTTCATGGGGGATCCAAACTCATGCTGCAATATCATTGGGGCCCCAAGCGTATGCCGCATGTCATCGGGGCCCCAAATGCATGCCGCATGTCATAGGGGCCCCACATGCATGCTGCATTTCATGGGGGACCCAAATGCATGCCGCATGTCATGGGGCCCCAAATGCATGTCGCATGTCATGGGGGACCCACATGCTTGCTGCATGTCATGGGGTCCCCAAATGCATACCGCATGTCATGGGGCCCCCAAATGCATGCTGCATGTCATGGGCCCCCCAAATGCATGCAGCATGTCTTGGTGCCCACAAATGCATGCCGCATGTCATAGGGGCCCCACATGCATGGCGCATTTCATGGGCCCCCCACATGCATGCACATGTCTCAGGTACCCCAAATGCATGCAGCATGTTATGCATGCCCCAAATGCATGCCGCATGTCATGGGGGCCCCACATGCATGCCGCATGTCATGGGGGCCCCAAATACATGCCGCATGTCATGGGGGCCCCACGTGCTTGGCGAAAGTCATGGGTGCCCCACATGCATGCCGCATGTCATCGGGGCCCTAAATGCATGCCGCATGTCATAGGGGCCCCACATGCATGACGCATGTCATGGGGGCCCCACATGCATGCCGCTTGTCACGGAGGCCCCAAATGCATGCCGCATGTCATGGGAGCCCCACATGAATGTCGCATGTCAAGGGGGCCCCACGTGCATGCCACATGTCATGAGGACCCCAAATGCATGCCGCATGTCATGGGGGCCATAAATGCATGCCGCATGTCATGGGGGCCCAACGTGCATGCCGCATGTATTATGGGCCCCAAATTCATGCTGCATGTCATGAGGGCCCTGCATGCATGCCGCATGTCATGGGGGCTCCAAATGCATGACTCATGTCATGGCGTCCCCAAAGGCATGCCTCATGTCATGGGGGCCCCACATGCATGGCACATGTCATAGTGGCCCCACATGCATGCCACGTGTCAAGGGAGCCCCAAATGAATGTCGCATTCAAGGGGGCCCCATGTGCATGCCGCATGTCATGGGGACCCACATGCATGCAGCATGTCATGGAGGCCCCATGACATGCGACAAGCATTTGGGCCCCACATGCATGCCGCATGCCATGGGCCCCCCAAATGCATGCCGCATGTCATGTGGCCCCACATGCATGCCCCATGTCATGGGGGCCCAAATGCTTGCCACATGTCATGGGGGCCATAAATGCATGCCGCATGTCATGGGGGCCCCAAATGCATGCCGCATGTCTAAGGTACCCCAAATGCATGCAGCATGTTATGCATGCCCCAAATGCATGCAGCATGTTATGCATGCCCCAAATGCATGCCGCATGTCATGGGGGCCCCACATGCATGCCGCATGTCATGGGGGCCCCAAATGCATGCCGCATGTCATGGGGGCCCCACGTGCTTGGCGCAAGTCATGGGTGCCCCACATGCATTACGCATGTCATTGGGGCCCCAAATGCATGCCGCATGTCATAGGGGCCCCACATGCATGACGCATGTCATGGGGGCCCCACATGCATGCCGCATGTCATGGGGGCCAGAAATGCATGCCACATGTCATAGGGGCCCCACATGCATGGCGCATTTCATGGGGGCCCTACATGCATGCCGCATGTCATGGGGGCCCCAAGTGCATGTCTCATGTCATGGGGGCCCCAAATGCATGCCGCATGTCATAGTGGCCCCAAATGCATGCTGCATGTCATGAGGGTCCCACGTGCATGCCGCATGTCATGGGGGCCCCAAATGCATGGCTCAAGTCATGGGGGCCCCAAATGCATGCCACATATCATGGGGGCCCCACGTGCATGCTGCATATATTGGGGGCCCCAAATGCATGCCACATGTCATGAGGGCCCCGCTTGCATGCCGCATGTCATTGGGGCCCCGCAGGCATTCCGCATGTCATGGGGGCCTCACGTGCATTCCGCATGTCATGGGGCCCAAATGCATGCCGCATGTCATGGGGGCCCAACGTGCATGCCGCATGTATTGGGGTTCCCAACTGCATGCCGCATATCATGGGGCCCCACATGCATGCCACATGTCATGGGGGCCCCAAATGCATGCCTCAAGTCATGGGGGCCCCAAATGCATGCCGCATGTCATGGGGGCTCAAATGCTTGCCGCATGTCATGGGGGCCATAAATGCATGCCGCATGTCATGGGGGCCCAACAAGCATGCCGCATGTGTTGGGGGCCCCAAATTCATGCAGCATGTCATAGTGGCCCCACATGCATGGCGCATTTCATTTGGGCCCCACTTGCATGCAGCATGTAATGGGGGATCCAAATGCATGCTGCACGTCATGGGGGCCCCACGTGCATGCCGCATGTCATGGGGGCCCCGCAGGCATTCCACATGTCATGGGGGCCCCAAATAAATGCTGCATTTCATGGGGGCCCCACGTGCATGCCGCATGTCATGGGGCCCCCCAAATGGATGCCGCATGTCATAGGGGCCCCACATGCATGCCGCATATAATGGGGGCCCCAAATGCATGCAGCATGTCATGGGGGCCCCACGTGCATGCCACATGTCATTGGGGGCCCACATGCATGCCGCATGTCTTGGGGGCCACACTTGCATGCAGCATGTAATGGGGATCCAAATGCATGACGCATGTCAAGGGGGCCCCAAATTTTTGCCTCATGTCATCGGGGCCCCACATGCATGCTGGTTGTCATGGGGGCCCAAATGCATGCCGCATGTCATGGGGGCCCATGTGCATGCCGCATGTCATGGGGGACCAAATGCATGGCGCATGTTATGGGGGCCCCACGTGCATGCCGCTTGTCTTAGGGGCCCCAAGTACGTGCCGCATAATGGAGTCCCACATGCATGGTGCGTGTCATGGGGGCCCCACATGCATGCCGCATGTCATGACATGCGGCATGCATATGGGACCCCCATGACACGTGGCATGCATGTGGCCCCCAAATTCATGCTGCATGTCATGGGGGCCCCAATTGCATGACCCATGTTATGGAGGCTGCACATGCATGCCACATTTCATGGGGGCCACAAATGCATGCCGCATGTCATTTGGGCCCCAAAAGTATGCTGCATATCATGGGGGGCCCCAAATACGTGCCGCATGTCATGAGGGCCCCACATGCATGGCGCATGTCATGGGGGCCCCAAATGCATGCCGCATGTTATGGGGGCCGCAAATATGTGCTGCATGTCATGTGGGCCCCAAATATGTGCCAAATGTCAAGAGGGCCCCACATGAATGTCGCGTGTCATGGGAGCCCCAAATGCTTGCCGCATGTCATTTCGTCCCCACATGCATGCCACAGGTCATGGGGGCCCCACATACATGCCGCGTGTCATGGGAGCCCCAAATGCATGCCCCCTTTCATGGGGGCACCACGTGCGACAAGCATTTGGGCCCCACATGCATGCCGCATGCCATGGGCCCCCCAAATGCATGCCGCATGTCATGGGGGCCTCACATGCATGCCGCATGTCATGGGGGCCCAAATGCTTGCAACATGTCTTGGGGGCCATAAATGCATGCCGCATGTCATGGGGTCCCCAAATGCATGCCGCATGTCTCAGGTACCCCAAATGCATGCAGCATGTTATGCATGCCCCAAATGCATGCCGCATGTCATGGGAGCCCAAATGCATGCCGCATGTCATGGGGGCCCCACATGCATGCCGCATGTCATGGGGGCCCAAATGCTTGCCGCATGTCATGGGGGCCAGAAATGCATGCCGCATGTCATAGGGGCCCCACATGCATGGCGCATTTCATGGGGGCCCTACATGCATGCCGCATGTCATGGGGGCCCCAAGTGCATGCCTCATGTCATGGGGGCCCCAAATGCATGCCGCATGTCATAGTGGCCCCAAATTCATGCTGCATGTCATGAGGGGCCCACGTGCATGCCGCGTGTCATGGGGGCCCCAAATGCATGGCTCAAGTCATGGGGGCCCCAAATGCATGCCACATATCATGGGGGCCCCACGTGCATGCTGCATATATTGGGGGCCCCAAATGCATGCCACATGTCATGAGGGCCCCGCTTGCATGCCGCATGTCATTGGGGCCCCGCAGGCATTCCGCATGTCATGGGGGCCCCACGTGCATTCCGCATGTCATTTGGCCCAAATGCATGCCGCATGTCATGGGGGCCCAACGTGCATGCCGCATGTATTGGGGTCCCCAACTGCATGCCGCATATCATGGGGCCCCACTTGCATGCCACATGTCATGGGGGCCCCACATGCTTGCCGCATTTCATGGGGGACCCAAATGAATGCATACCGCATGTCATTGGGGCCCCGCAGGCATTCCGCATGTCATGGGGGCCTCACGTGCATTCCGCATGTCATGGGGGCCCCACGGACATGCTGCATGTCATTGGGGCCCCACGTGCTTGCCTCATGTCACGGGGGTCACAAATGTATGCCGCATGTCATGGGGGCCCCACGTGCATGCCGAATGTCATGGCCCCCCCAAATGCATGCCGCATGTCATAGGGGTCCCACATGCATGCCGCATGTCATGGGGGCCCCAAATGCATGCCGCATGTCATAGTGGCTCCAAATGCATGCCGCATGTCATGAGGGCCCCACGTGCATGGCGCATTTCATGGGGGACCCAAATGCATGCCGCATGTCATGGGGTCCCCAAATGCATGGCGCATGTCATGGGGGATCCAAACTCATGCTGCATGTCATTGGGGCCCCAAGCGTATGCCGCATGTCATGGAGGCCCCATGTGCATGCCACATGTAATGGGGGCCCCAAATGCATGCGGCATGTCATAGGGGCCCCACATGCATGCCGCATGTCTCGGGCACCCCAAATGCATGCCGCATATAATGGGGCCCCCAAATTCATGCCGCAAGTCATGGGGGCCATAAATGCATGCCGCATGTCAAGGGGCCCCCACGTGCATGACGCATGTCATGGGGACCCACATGCATGCCACATGTCATGGAGGCCCCCATGACATGCGGCAAGCATTTGGGCCCCACATGCATGCTGCATGCCATGGGGCCCCCAAATGCATGCCGCATGTCAAGGGGGCCCAACATGCATGTCGCATGTCATGGGGGCCCAAATGCTTGCCGCATGTCATGGGGGCCCCACATGCATGCCGCATGTCATGGGGCCCAAAAGCTTGCCGCATGTCATGGGGGCCATAAATGCATGCCGCATGTCATGGGAGCCCCACATGAATGGCGCATGTCAAGGGGGCCCAACGTGCATGCCGCATGTATTGGGGGCCCCAAATTCATGCCGCAAGTCATGAGGGCCCTGCATGCATTCCGCATGTCATGGGGGGCCCAAATGCATGCCGCATGTCATGGCGGCCCCAAATGCATGCCGCATGTAATGGGGGATTCAAATGCATGCCGCATGTCATGGGGGTCCCACATGCATGCCGCATGTCATGGGGGCCCCAAATGCATGCCTCAAGTCATGGGACCCCCCAAATGGATTCCGCATTTCATAGGGGCCCCACATGCATGACGCATATCTTGGGGCCCACAAATGCATGCTGCATGTCATAGGGGCCCCACATGCATGGCACATGTCATAGGGGCCCCACGTACATGGCTCATGTCATGGGTGCCCCACCTGCATGCTGCATGTCATTGGGGCCCCAATTGCATGCCGCATGCCATAGGGGCCCCACATGCATGGCGCATGTCATGGGGGCCCCAAATGCATGCCGCATGTAATGGGGGCCCCACGTGCATGCCACATGTCATGGGGGCCCCAAATGCATGCAGCATGTCATGGGGGCCCCACGTGCATGCCACATGTCATGGGGGGCCCACATGCATGCCGCATGTCATGGGGGCCCCACTTGCATGCAGCATGTTATGGGGCCCCATGTGCATGCCGCATGTCATGGGGGCCCCAAATGCATGCCGCATGTAATGGGGGTCCCACATGCATGCAGCATGTCATGAGGGCCCCACATGCATGCCGCATGTCATGGGGGTCCCACGTGCATGCTGCATGTCATTGGGGCCCCACGTGCTTGCCGCATGTCACGAGGGCCACAAATGTATGCCGCATATCATGGGGGCCCCACGTGCATGCCGCATGTCATGGGCCCCCCCAAATGCATGCAGCATGTCATGGGGGCCCCACGTTCATGCCACATGTCATGGGGAGCCCACATGCATGCCGCATATCATAGGGGCCCCACATGCATGGAGCATGTCATGGGGGCCCCACGTGCATGCCGCATGTCATGGGGGATCCAAACTCATGCCGCATGTCATTGGGGCCCCAAGCGTATGCCGCATTTCATGGGGGCCCCATGTGCATGCCACATGTAATGTGGGCCCCAAATGCATGCGGCATGTCATAGAGGCCCCACGTGCATGCCGCATGTCTCGGGCACCCCAAATGCATGCAGCATGTTATGGGGCCCCACGTGCATGCCGCATGTCTCAGGTACACCAAATGCATGCAGCATGTTATGCAGGCCCCAAATGCATGCCACATGTCATGGGGGCCCAAATGCATGCCGCATGTCATGGGGGCCCCACATGCATGCCGCATGTCATGGGTGCCCCAAATGTATGCCGCATGTCATGGGGGTTCCACGTGCATGCCGCATTTCATGGGGGACCCAAATGCATGCCGCATGTCATGGGGCCCCCAAATGCATGTCGCATGTCATGGGGGCCCCATGTGCATGCTGCATGTCATGGAGGCCCCAAATGAATGCCTCATGTCATGGGGGCCCCAAATGCATGCCGCATGTCATGGGGCCCCCCAAATGCATGCAACATGTATTGGGGCCCACAAATGCATGCCGCATGTCATAGGGGCCCCACATGCATGGCGTATTTCATGGGGGCCCCAAATGCGTGCCGCATATCATGGGGGCCCCAAATTCATGCCGCAAGTCATGGGGGCCATAAATGCATGCTGCATGTCAAGGGGGCCCCACGTGCATGACACATGTCATGGGGACCCACATGCATGCCGCAAGCATTTGGGCCCCACATGCATGATGCATGCCATGGGGCCCCTAAATGCATGCCGCATGTCAAGGGGGTCCCACATGCATGCCGCATGTCATGGGGGCCCAAATGCTTGCATCATGTCATGGGGGCCCCACATGCATGCCGCATGTCATGGGGCCCAAAAGCTTGACGCATGTCATGGGGGCCATAAATGCATGCCGCATGTCATGGGAGCCCCACATGAATGTCGCATGTCAAGGGGGCCCAAGGTGCATGCCGCATGTATTGGGGGCCCCAAATTCATGCCGCATGTCATGAGGGCCCTGCATGCATGCCACATGTCATGGGGGCCCCGCAGGCATTCCGCATGTCATGGGGGGCCCAAATGCATGCCGCATGTCATGGGGGCCCCACGTGCATGCCGCATGTGATGGGGGATTCAAATGCATGCCGCATGTAATGGGGGCCCCACGTGCATGCCACATGTCATGGGGGCCCCAAATGCATGCAGCATGTCATGGGGGCCCCACGTGCATGCCACATGTCATGGGGGGCCCACATGCATGCCGCATGTCATGGGGGCCCCACTTGCATGCATCATGTCATGGGGCCCCCCAAATGCATGCAGCATGTCATGGGGGCCCCACGTGCATGCCACATGTCATGGGGAGCCCACATGCATGGAGCATGTCATGGGGGCCCCACGTGTATGCCGCATTTCATGGGGGCCCCATGTGCATGCCACATGTAATGTGGGCCCCAAATGCATGCGGCATGTCATAGAGGCCCCACTTGCATGCCGCATGTCTCGGGCACCCCAAATGCATGCAGCATGTTATGGGGGCCCAACGTGCATGCCGCATGTCTCAGGTACCCCAAATGCATGCAGCATGTTATGCAGGCCCCAAATGCATGCCGCATGTCATGGGAGCCCAAATGCATGCCGCATGTCATGGGGCCCCCACATGCATGCCACATGTCATGGGTGCCCCAAATGCATGCCGCATGTCATGGGGGCTCCACGTGCATGCCACATTTCATGGGGACCCAAATGCATGCCGCATGTCATGGGGCCCCCAAATGCATGTCGCATGTCATGGGGGCCCCACGTGCATGCTTCATGTCATGGGGGCCCCAAATGAATGCCTCATGTCATGGTGGCCCCAAATGCATGCCGCATGTCATGGGGCCCCCCAAATGCATGCAACATGTCTTGGGGCCCACAAATGCATGCTGCATGTCATAGGGGCCCCACATGCATGGCGTATTTCATGGGGGCCCCAAATGCGTGCCGCATATCATGGGGGCCCCAAATTCATGCCGCAAGTCATGGGGGCCATAAATGCATGCCGCATGTCAAGGGGGCCCCACGTGCATGACGCATGTCATGGGGACCCACATGCATGCCGCATGTCAAGGGGGCCCCACGTGCATGCCGCATGTCATGGGGGCCCAACAAGCATGCCGCATGTATTGGGGGCCCCAAATTCATGCAGCATGTCACAGGGGCCCCACATGCATGGCGCATTTCATGGGGGCCCCACTTGCATGCAGCATGTAATGGGGGATCCAAATGCATGCTGCACGTCATGGGGGCCCCACGTGCATGCCGCATGTCATGGGGGCCCCGCAGGCATTCCACATGTCATGGGGGCCCCAAATAAATGCTGCATTTCATGGGGGCCCCAAATGCATGCAGCATGTCATGGGGGCCCCACGTGCATGCCACATGTCATTGGGGGCTCACATGCATGCCGCATGTCATTGGGGCCACACTTGCATGCAGCATGTCATGGGGGCCCAAATGCATGACGCATGTCATGGATGCTCCACGTGCATGCCGCATGTAATGGGGCCCCCAAATTCATGTCGCATGTCATAGGGGCCCCACGTGCATTCCGCATGTCATGGGGGCCCCAAATGCATGCCGCATGTCATGGGGGCCCCACGTGCATGCCGCATGTCTTGGGGCCCACAAATGCATGCCGCATGTCATAGGGGCCCCACTTGCATGGCGCATTTCATGGGGGCCCTACATGCATGCCGCATGTCATGGGGGCCCCAAATGCATGCCTCATGTCATGGGGGCCCCAAATGCATGCCGCATGTCATAGTGGTTTCCACATGCATGCTGCATGTCATGAGGGGCCCACGTGCATGCCGCAAGTCATGGGGCCCCCAAATGCATGCCACATATCATGGGGGCCCCACGTGCATTCTGCATATATTGGGTCCCCAAATGCATGCCACATGTCATGAGGGCCCCGCTTGCATTCCGCATGTCATTGGGGCCCCGCAGGCATTCCGCATGTCATGGGGGCCCCACGTACATGCTGCATGTCATTGGGGCCCCACGTGCTTGCCGCATTTAATGGGGGACGCAAATGCATGCATGCCGCATGTCATTGGGGCACCGCAGGCATTCCGCATGTCATGGGGGCCTCACGTGCATTCCGCATGTCATGGGGGCCCCACGTACATGCTGCATGTCATTGGGGCCCCACGTGCTTGCCGCATGTCATGGGGCCCCCCAAATGCAGGCCGCATGTCATAGGGGCCCCACGTGCATGGCGCAAATCATGGGTGCCCCACATGCATGCCGCATGTCATCGGGGCCACAAATGCATGCCGCATGTCATAGGGGCCCCACATGCATGCCGCATGTCATAGTGGCCCCAAATGCATGCTGCATGTCATGACGGGCCCACGTGCTTGACGCATGTCATGGGGGCCCGAAATGCATGGCTCAAGTCATGGGGGCCCCAAATGCATGCCACATATCATGGGGGCCCCACGTGCATGCTGCATATATTGGGGGCCCCAAATGCATGCCACATGTCATGAGGGCCCCGCTTGCATGCCGCATGTCATTGGGGCCCCGCAGGCATTCCGCATGTCATGGGGCCCCCACATGCATGCCACATTTCATGGGGGCACCCAAATGCATGCATGCCGCATGTCATTGGGGCCCCAAATGCATGCCGCATGTCATAGTGGCTCCAAATGCATGCCGCAAGTCATGGGTGCCCCACATGCATGCCGCATGTCATCGGGCCCACAAATGTATGCCGCATGTCATGGGGGCCCCACGTGCATGCCGCATGTCATGGGGCCCCCCAAATGCATGCCGCATGTCATAGGGGTCCCACATGCATGCCGCATGTCATAGTGGCCCCAAATGCATGCCGCAAGTCATGGATGCCACACATGCATGCTGCATGTCATGGAGGCCCCCAAATGCATGCAGCATGTCTTGGGGCCCACAAATGCATGCCGCATGTCATAGGGGCCCCACATGCATAGCGCATGTCATGGGGGACCGAAATGCATGACTCATGTCATGGGGGCCCCACGTGCATGTCGCATGTCATGGGGGATCCAAACTCATGCTGCATGTCATTGGGACCCCAAGCGTATGCCGCATGTCATGGAGGCCCCATGTGCATGCCACATGTAATGGGGGCCCCAAATGCATGCGGCATGTCATAGGGGCCCCACGTGCATTCCGCATGTCTCGGGCACCCCAAATGCATGCAGCATGTTATGGGGGCCCCACGTGCATGCCACATGTCTCAGGTACCCCAAGTGCATGCAGCATGTTATGCAGGCCCCCATGACATGCGGCAAGCATTTGGGCCACACATGCATGCCGCATGCCATGGGCCCCCCAAATGCATGCCGCATGTCATGGGGGCCCCACATGCATGCCGCATGTCATGAGGGCCCCACATGCATGGCGCATGTCATGGGGGCCCCAAATGCATGCCGCATGTCATGGGGGCCACAAATATGTGCGCATTTCATGGGGGCCCAACGTGCATGCCGCATGTCTTTGGGCCCCAAATATTTGCCGCATGTCATGGGGGCCCCACATGCCTGCCATGTGTCATGGGGTCCCCACATGCATTCCGCATGTCATGAGGGCCCCACATGCATGGCGCAAGTCATAGGGGCCACACGTGCATGCCTCGTGTCATGGGGGCCCCAAACGCATGCCTCATTACACGGGGGCCCCAAGTGCATGCTGCATGTCATGGGGACCCCAAATGCATGCCGCATGTCATGGGGACCCTAAATGTATGCCGAATGTCATGGGGGCCCAAAATACGTGCCACATATCAGGGGGCCCCACGTGCATGCCGCATGTCATGGGTGCCACACATGCATGCTGCATTTCATGGGGTCCCAAATGCATGCCCCATGTCATGGGGGGCCCACGAGCATGCCGCAAGTCATGGGGTCCCCAAATGCATGTCTCATGTCATGGGGTCCCTAAATGCATGCCGCATGTCAAGGGGGCCCCAAATGTATGCCACATGTCATGGGGGCCCAACGTGCATGCCGCATGTCTTGGGGCCCCAAATATTTGCCGCAAGTCGTGGGAGCCCCACATGCATGCCACGTGTCATGGGGGCCCCCGTGCGTGCCGCATGTCATGGGGGCCACAAATACATGTCGCATGTTTTGGGGCCCCCAAATACGTGCCGCATGTCATGGGGGCCCCACGTGCTTGCCGCATGTTATGGAGTCCCCAAATGCATGCCGCCTGTCATGGGGGCCCCACGAGCATGCCGCATTTCCTTGGGGACCCTAAATGCATGCTACATGTCAGGGGCTCCAAATGCTTGCTGCATGTCATGGAAGCCCCAAATACATGCCGCTTGTAATGGGGGCGCCAAATGCATGCCACATATCATGAGGGCAACACGTGCATGCCGCATGTAATGGGGGCCCCACATGCAAGCTGGGTGTTATTGGGGCCCAAATGCATGCCGCATGTCATGGGGGCCCCACATACATGGCGCATGTCATGGGGGCCCCAAATGCATGCCGCATGTCAAGGGGGCCCCAAATTTTTGCCTCATGTCATCGGGGCCCCACATGCATGCTGGTTGTCATGGGGGCCCAAATGCATGCCGCATGTCATGGAGGACCAAATGCATTGCGCATGTTATGGGGGCACCACGTGCATGCCGCTTGTCTTAGGGGCCCCAAGTACGTGCCGCATAATGGGGTCCCACATGCATGGTGCGTGTCATGGGGGCCCCACATGCATGCCGCATGTCATGACATGCAGCATGCATGTGGGACCCCCATGACACGTGGCATGCATGTGGCCCCCAAATTCATGCTGCATGTCATGGGGGCCCCAATTGCATGACCCATGTTATGGAGGCTGCACATGCATGCCACATTTCATGGGGGCCACAAATGCATGCCGCATGTCATTTGGGCCCCAAAAGTATGCTGCATATCATGGGGGGCCCCAAATACGTGCCGCATGTCATGAGGGCCCCACATGCATGGCGCATGTCATGGGGCCCCCAAATGCATGCCTCATGTTATGGGGGCCGCAAATATGTGCTGCATGTCATGTGGGCCCCAAATATGTGCCAAATGTCAAGAGGGCCCCACATGAATGTCGCGTGTCATGGGAGCCCCAAATGCTTACCGCATGTCATTTCGTCTCCACATGCATGCCACAGGTCATGGGGGCCCCACATACATGCCGCGTGTCATGGGAGCCCCAAATGCATGCCCCCTTTCATGGGGGCACCACGTGCATGCCGCATGTCATGGGGGCCCCAAATGCATACCGCATGTCATGGGGGCCCCAAATGCATGCCGCATGTTATGGGGGCCCTAAATGTATGCCGCATGTCATGGCAGCTCCAATACGTGCCACATGTCATGGGGGCCCCACGTGCATGCCGCATGTCATGGGTGCCCCACATGCATGCCTCATGTCATGGGGGCTTCAAATGCATGCCTCATGTCATGGCGTCCCCAAAGACATGCCTCATGTCATGGGGGCCCCACATGCATGCCACATGTCATAGTGGCCCCACATGCATGCCACGTGTCAAGGGAGCCCCAAATGAATGTCGCATGTCAAGGGGGCCCCATGTGCATGCCGCATGTCATGGGGACCCACATGCATGCAGCATGTCATGGAGGCCCCATGACATGCGACAAGCATTTGGGCCCCACATGCATGCCGCATGCCATGGCCCCCCAAATGCATGCCGCATGTCATGGGGGCCCCACATGCATGCCGCATGTCATGGGGGCCCAAATGCTTGCCACATGTCATGGGGGCCATAAATGCATGCCGCATGTCATGAGGGCCCCAAATGCATGCCGCATGTCTCAGGTACCCCAAATGCATGCAGCATGTTATGCATGCCCCAAATGCATGCCGCATGTCATGGGAGCCCAAATGCATGCCGCATGTCATGGGGGCCCCACATGCATGCCGCATGTCATGGGGGCCCCAAATGCATGCCGCATGTCATGGGGGCCCCACGTGCTTGGCGCAAGTCATGGGTGCCCCACATGCATGACGCATGTCATCGGGGCCCCAAATGCATGCCGCATGTCATAGGGGCCCCACATGCATGACGCATGTCATGGGGGCCCCACATGCATGCTGCATGTCATGGGGGCCCAAATGCTTGCCGCATGTCATGGGGGCCAGAAATGCATGCCGCATGTCATAGGGGCCCCACATGCATGGCGCATTTCATGGGGGCCCTACATGCATGCCGCATGTCATGGGGGCCCCAAGTGCATGCCTCATGTCATGGGGGCCCCAAATGCATGCCGCATGTCATAGTGGCGCCAAATGCATGCTGCATGTCATGAGGGGCCCACGTGCATGCCGCATGTCATGGGGGCCCCAAATGCATGGCTCAAGTCATGGGGGCCTCAAATGCATGCCACATATCATGGGGGCCCCACGTGCATGCTGCATATATTGGGGGCCCCAAATGCATGCCACATGTCATGAGGGCCCCGCTTGCATGCCGCATGTCATTGGGGCCCCGCAGGCATTCCGCATGTCATGGGGGCCTCACGTGCATTCCGCATGTCATGGGGCCCAAATGCATGCCGCATGTCATGGGTGCCCAACGTGCATGCCGCATGTATTGGGGTCCCCAACTGCATGCCGCATATCATGGGGCCCCACATGCATGCCACATGTCATGGGGGCCCCACATGCTTGCCGCATTTCATGGGGGACCCAAATGCATGCATACCGCATGTCATTGGGGCCCCGCAGGCATTCCGCATGTCATGGGGGCCTCATGTGCATTCCGCATGTCATGGGGGCTCCACGTGCATGCTGCATGTCATTGGGGCCCCACGTGCTTGCCGCATGTCATGGGGCCCCACGTGCATGCCTCATGTCACGGGGGCCACAAATGTATGCCGCATGTCATGGGAGCCCCACGTGCATGCCGCATGTCATGGGGCCCCCACATGCATGCCACATTTCATGGGGGGACCCAAATGCATGCATGCCGCATGTCATTGGGGCCCCAAATGCATGCCGCATGTCATAGTGGCTCCAAATGCATGCCGCAAGTCATGGGGGCCCCAAATGCATGCCACATATCATGGGGGCCTCACGTGCATTCTGCATGACATGGGGGCCCCAAATGCTTGCAGCATGTCATGGGGGCCCCACATGCATGTCGCATGTCATGGGGGCCCCAAATGCATGCCACATATCATGGGGGCCCCACGTGCATGCTGCATATATTGGGGGCCCCAAATGCATGCCGCATGTTATGGGGGCCCTAAATGTATGCCGCATGTCATGGCAGCCCCAATACGTGCCACATGTCATGGGGGCCCCACGTGCATGCCGCATGTCATGGGTGCCCCACATGCATGCCTCATGTCATGGGGGCTCCAAATGCATGCCTCATGTCATGGCGTCCCCAAAGGCATGCCTCATGTCATGGGGGCACCACATGCATGCCGCATGTCATAGGGGCCCCACGTGCATGCCGCATGTCATGGGGGCCCCACATGCATGCCGCATTTCATGGGGGATCCAAACTCATGCTGCAATGTCATTGGGGCCCCAAGCGTATGCCGCATGTCATGGAGGCCCCATGTGTATGCCACATGTAATGGGGGCCACAAATGCATGCCGCATGTCATGGGGGCCCCAAATACATGCCGCATGTCATGGGGGCCCCACGTGCTTGGCGAAAGTCATGGGTGCCCCACATGCATGCCGAATGTCATCGGGGCCCTAAATGCATGCCGCATGTCATAGGGGCCCCACATGCATGACGCATGTCATGGGGGCCCCACATGCATGCCGCTTGTCACGGAGGCCCCAAATGCATGCCGCATGTCATGGGAGCCCCACATGAATGTCGCATGTCAAGGGGGCCCCACGTGCATGCCACATGTCATGAGGACCCCAAATGCATGCCGCATGTCATGGGGGCCATAAATGCATGCCGCATGTCATGGGGGCCCAACGTGCATGCCGCATGTATTGTGGGCCCCAAATTCATGCTGCATGTCATGAGGGCCCTGCATGCATGCCGCATGTCATGGGGGCTCCAAATGCATGACTCATGTCATGGCGTCCCCAAAGGTATGCCTCATGTCATGGGGGCCCCACATGCATGGCACATGTCATAGTGGCCCCACATGCATGCCACGTGTCAAGGGAGCCCCAAATGAATGTCGCATTCAAGGGGGCCCCATGAGCATGCCGCATGTCATGGGGACCCACATGCATGCAGCATGTCATGGAGGCCCCATGACATGCGACAAGCATTTGGGCCCCACATGCATGCCGCATGCCATGGGCCCCCAAATGCATGCCGCATGTCATGGGGCCCCACATGCATGCCGCATGTCATGGGGCCCAAATGCTTGCCACATGTCATGGGGGCCATAAATGCATGCCGCATGTCATGGGGGCCCCAAATGCATGCAACATGTCTCAGGTACCCCAAATGCATGCAGCATGTTATGCATGCCCCAAATGCATGCAGCATGTTATGCATGCCCCAAATGCATGCCGCATGTCATGGGGGCCCCACATGCATGCCGCATGTCATGGGGGCCCCAAATGCATGCCGCATGTCATGGGGGCCCCACGTGCTTGACGCAAGTCATGGGTGCCCCACATGCATGACGCATGTCATCGGGGCCCCAAATGCATGCCGCATGTCATAGGGGCCCCACATGCATGACGAATGTCATGGGGGCCCCACATGCATGCCGCATGTCATGGGGGCCAGAAATGCATGCCGCATGTCATAGGGGCCCCACATGCATGGCGCATTTCATGGGGGCCCTACATGCATGCCGCATGTCATGGGGGCCCCAAGTGCATGCCTCATGTCATGGGGGCCCCAAATGCATGCCGCATGTCATAGTGGCCCCAAATGCATGCTGCATGTCATGAGGGTCCCACGTGCATGCCGCATGTCATGGGGGCCCCAAATGCATGGCTCAAGTCATGGGGGCCCCAAATGCATGCCACATATCATGGGGGCCCCACGTGCATGCTGCATATATTGGGGGCCCCAAATGCATGCCACATGTCATGAGGGCCCCGCTTGCATGCCGCATGTCATTGGGGCCCCGCAGGCATTCCGCATGTCATGGGGGCCTCACGTGCATTCCGCATGTCATGGGGCCCAAATGCATGCCGCATGTCATGGGGGCCCAACGTGCATGCCGCATGTATTGGGGTTCCCAACTGCATGCCGCATATCATGGGGCCCCACATGCATGCCACATGTCATGGGGGCCCCAAATGCATGCCTCAAGTCATGGGGGCCCCAAATGCATGCCGCATGTCATGGGGGCTCAAATGCTTGCCGCATGTCATGGGGGCCATAAATGCATGCCGCATGTCATGGGGGCCCAACAAGCATGCCGCATGTGTTGGGGGCCCCAAATTCATGCAGCATGTCATAGTGGCCCCACATGCATGGCGCATTTCATTTGGGCCCCACTTGCATGCAGCATGTAATGGGGGATCCAAATGCATGCTGCACGTCATGGGGGCCCCACGTGCATGCCGCATGTCATGGGGGCCCCGCAGGCATTCCACATGTCATGGGGGCCCCAAATAAATGCTGCATTTCATGGGGGCCCCACGTGCATGCCGCATGTCATGGGGCCCCCCAAATGGATGCCGCATGTCATAGGGGCCCCACATGCATGCCGCATATCATGGGGGCCCCAAATGCATGCAGCATGTCATGGGGGCCCCACGTGCATGCCACATGTCATTGGGGGCCCACATGCATGCCGCATGTCATAGGGGCCACACTTGCATGCAGCATGTAATGGGGATCCAAATGCATGACGCATGTCAAGGGGGCCCCAAATTTTTGCCTCATGTCATCGGGGCCCCACATGCATGCTGGTTGTCATGGGGGCCCAAATGCATGCCGCATGTCATGGGGGCCCATGTGCATGCCGCATGTCATGGGGGACCAAATGCATGGCGCATGTTATGGGGGCCCCATGTGCATGCCGCTTGTCTTAGGGGCCCCAAGTACGTGCCGCATAATGGAGTCCCACATGCATGGTGCGTGTCATGGGGGCCCCACATGCATGCCGCATGTCATGACATGCGGCATGCATATGGGACCCCCATGACACGTGGCATGCATGTGGCCCCCAAATTCATGCTGCATGTCATGGGGGCCCCAATTGCATGACCCATGTTATGGAGGCTGCACATGCATGCCACATTTAATGGGGGCCACAAATGCATGCCGCATGTCATTTGGGCCCCAAAAGTATGCTGCATATCATGGGGGGCCCCAAATACGTGCCGCATGTCATGAGGGCCCCACATGCATGGCGCATGTCATGGGGGCCCCAAATGCATGCCGCATGTTATGGGGGCCGCAAATATGTGCTGCATGTCATGTGGGCCCCAAATATGTGCCAAATGTCAAGAGGGCCCCACATGAATGTCGCGTGTCATGGGAGCCCCAAATGCTTGCCGCATGTCATTTCGTCCCCACATGCATGCCACAGGTCATGGGGGCCCCACATACATGCCGCGTGTCATGGGAGCCCCAAATGCATGCCCCCTTTCATGGGGGCACCACGTGCGACAAGCATTTGGGCCCCACATGCATGCCGCATGCCATGGGCCCCCCCAAATGCATGCCGCATGTCATGGGGGCCTCACATGCATGCCGCATGTCATGGGGGCCCAAATGCTTGCAACATGTCATGGGGGCCATAAATGCATGCCGCATGTCATGGGGTCCCCAAATGCATGCCGCATGTCTCAGGTACCCCAAATGCATGCAGCATGTTATGCATGCCCCAAATGCATGCCGCATGTCATGGGAGCCCAAATGCATGCCGCATGTCATGGGGGCCCCACATGCATGCCGCATGTCATGGGGGCCCAAATGCTTGCCGCATGTCATGGGGGCCAGAAATGCATGCCGCATGTCATAGGGGCCCCACATGCATGGCGCATTTCATGGGGCCCCTACATGCATGCCGCATGTCATGGGGGCCCCAAGTGCATGCCTCATGTCATGGGGGCCCCAAATGCATGCCGCATGTCATAGTGGCCCCAAATGCATGCTGCATGTCATGAGGGGCCCAAGTGCATGCCGCGTGTCATGGGGGCCCCAAATGCATGGCTCAAGTCATGGGGGCCCCAAATGCATGCCACATATCATGGGGGCCCCACGTGCATGCTGCATATATTGGGGGCCCCAAATGCATGCCACATGTCATGAGGGCCCCGCTTGCATGCCGCATGTCATTGGGGCCCCGCAGGCATTCCGCATGTCATGGGGGCCCCACGTGCATTCCGCATGTCATTTGGCCCAAATGCATGCCGCATGTCATGGGGGCCCAACGTGCATGCCGCATGTATTGGGGTCCCCAACTGCATGCCGCATATCATGGGGCCCCACTTGCATGCCACATGTCATGGGGGCCCCACATGCTTGCCGCATTTCATGGGGGACCCAAATGCATGCATACCGCATGTCATTGGGGCCCCGCAGGCATTCTGCATGTCATGGGGGCCTCACGTGCATTCCGCATGTCATGGGGGCCCCACGGACATGCTGCATGTCATTGGGGCCCCACGTGCTTGCCTCATGTCACGGGGGTCACAAATGTATGCCGCATGTCATGGGGGCCCCACGTGCATGCCGAATGTCATGGGCCCCCCCCAAATGCATGCCGCATGTCATAGGGGTCCCACATGCATGCCGCATGTCATGGGGGCCCCAAATGCATGCCGCATGTCATAGTGGCTCCAAATGCATGCCGCATGTCATGAGGGCCCCACGTGCATGGCGCATTTCGTGGGGGACCCAAATGCATGCCGCATGTCATGGGGTCCCCAAATGCATGGCGCATGTCATGGGGGATCCAAACTCATGCTGCATGTCATTGGGGCCCCAAGCGTATGCCGCATGTCATGGAGGCCCCATGTGCATGCCACATGTAATGGGGGCCCCAAATGCATGCGGCATGTCATAGGGGCCCCACGTGCATGCCGCATGTCTCGGGCACCCCAAATGCATGCCGCATATAATGGGGCCCCCAAATTCATGCCGCAAGTCATGGGGGCCATAAATGCATGCCGCATGTCAAGGGGCCCCCACGTGCATGACGCATGTCATGGGGACCCACATGCATGCCACATGTCATGGAGGCCCCCATGACATGCGGCAAGCATTTGGGCCCCACATGCATGCTGCATGCCATGGGGCCCCCAAATGCATGCCGCATGTCAAGGGGGCCCAACATGCATGTCGCATGTCATGGGGGCCCAAATGCTTGCCGCATGTCATGGGGGCCCCACATGCATGCCGCATGTCATGGGGCCCAAAAGCTTGCCGCATGTCATGGGGGCCATAAATGCATGCCGCATGTCATGGGAGCCCCACATGAATGGCGCATGTCAAGGGGGCCCAACGTGCATGCCGCATGTATTGGGGCCCCCAAATTCATGCCGCAAGTCATGAGGGCCCTGCATGCATTCCGCATGTCATGGGGGGCCCAAATGCATGCCGCATGTCATGGCGGCCCCAAATGCATGCCGCATGTAATGGGGGATTCAAATGCATGCCGCATGTCATGGGGGTCCCACATGCATGCCGCATGTCATGGGGGCCCCAAATGCATGCCTCAAGTCATGGGGCCCCCCAAATGGATTCCGCATTTCATAGGGGCCCCACATGCATGACGCATATCTTGGGGCCCACAAATGCATGCCGCATGTCATAGGGGCCCCACATGCATGGCACATGTCATAGGGGCCCCACGTACATGGCTCATGTCATGGGTGCCCCACCTGCATGCTGCATGTCATTGGGGCCCCAATTGCATGCCGCATGCCATAGGGGCCTCACATGCATGGTGCATGTCATGGGGGCCCCAAATGCATGCCGCATGTTATGGGGGCCCCATGTGCATGCCGCATGTCATGGGGGCCCCAAATGCATGCCGCATGTAATGGGGGCCCCACGTGCATGCCACATGTCATGGGGGCCCCAAATGCATGCAGCATGTCATGGGGGCCCCACGTGCATGCCACATGTCATGGGGGGCCCACATGCATGCCGCATGTCATGGGGGCCCCACTTGCATGCCGCATGTTATGGGGGCCCCATGTGCATGTCGCATGTCATGGGGGCCCCAAATGCATGCCGCATGTAATGGGGGTCCCACATGCATGCAGCATGTCATGGGTGCCCCACATGCATGCCTCATGTCATGGGGGCTCCAAATGCATGCCTCATGTCATGGCGTCCCCAAAGGCATGCCTCATGTCATGGGGGCCCCACATGCATGCCGCATGTCATAGGGGCCCCACGTGCATGCCGCATGTCATGGGGGCCCCACATGCATGCCGCATTTCATGGGGGATCCAAACTCATGCTGCAATATCATTGGGGCCCCAAGCGTATGCCGCATGTCATGGAGGCCCCATGTGTATGCCACATGTAATGGGGGCCACAAATGCATGCGGCATGTCATAGGGGCCCCACGTGCATGCCGCATGTCTCGGGCACCCCAAATTCATGCCGCATGTCATAGGGGCCCCACATGCATGGCGCAAATCATGGGTGCCCCACATGCATGCCGCATGTCATCGGGGCCCCAAATGCATGCCGCATGTCATAGGGGCCCCACATGCATGCCGCATTTCATGGGGGACCCAAATGCATGCCGCATGTCATGGGGCCCCAAATGCATGTCGCATGTCATGGGGGACCCACATGCTTGCTGCATGTCATGGGGTCCCCAAATGCATACCGCATGTCATGGGGCCCCCAAATGCATGCTGCATGTCATGGGCCCCCCAAATGCATGCAGCATGTCTTGGTGCCCACAAATGCATGCCGCATGTCATAGGGGCCCCACATGCATGGCGCATTTCATGGGCCCCCCACATGCATGCGCATGTCTCAGGTACCCCAAATGCATGCAGCATGTTATGCATGCCCCAAATGCATGCCGCATGTCATGGGGGCCCCACATGCATGCCACATGTCATGGGGGCCCCAAATACATGCCGCATGTCATGGGGGCCCCACGTGCTTGGCGAAAGTCATGGGTGCCCCACATGCATGCCGCATGTCATCGGGGCCCTAAATGCATGCCGCATGTCATAGGGGCCCCACATGCATGACGCATGTCATGGGGGCCCCACATGCATGCCGCTTGTCACGGAGGCCCCAAATGCATGCCGCATGTCATGGGAGCCCCACATGAATGTCGCATGTCAAGGGGGCCCCACGTGCATGCCACATGTCATGAGGACCCCAAATGCATGCCGCATGTCATGGGGGCCATAAATGCATGCCGCATGTCATGGGGGCCCAACGTGCATGCCGCATGTATTATGGGCCCCAAATTCATGCTGCATGTCATGAGGGCCCTGCATGCATGCCGCATGTCATGGCGTCCCCAAAGGCATGCCTCATGTCATGGCGTCCCCAAAGGCATGCCTCATGTCATCGGGGCCCCACATGCATGCTGGTTGTCATGGGGGCCCAAATGCATGCCGCATGTCATGGGGGCCCATGTGCATGCCGCATGTCATGGGGGACCAAATGCATGGCGCATGTTATGGGGGCCCCACGTGCATGCCGCTTGTCTTAGGGGCCCCAAGTACGTGCCGCATAATGGGGTCCCACATGCATGGTGCGTGTCATGGGGGCCCCACATGCATGCCGCATGTCATGACATGCGGCATGCATGTGGGACCCCCATGACACGTGGCATGCATGTGGCCCCCAAATTCATGCTGCATGTCATGGGGGCCCCAATTGCATGACCCATGTTATGGAGGCTGCACATGCATGCCACATTTCATGGGGGCCACAAATGCATGCCGCATGTCATTTGGGCCCCAAAAGTATGCTGCATATCATGGGGGGCCCCAAATACGTGCCGCATGTCATGAGGGCCCCACATGCATGGCGCATGTCATGGGGGCCCCACATGCATGCCGCATGTCATGGGGGCCCCAAATACATGCCGCATGTCATGGGGGCCCCACGTGCTTGGCGCAAGTCATGGTTGCCCCACATGCATGCCGCATGTCATCGGGGCCATAAATGCATGCCGCATGTCATAGGGGCCCCACATGCATGACGCATGTCATGGGGGCCCCACATGCATGCCGCATGTCACGGAGGCCCCAAATGCATGCCGCATGTCATGGGAGCCCCACATGAATGTCGCATGTCAAGGGGGCCCCACGTGCATGCCGCATGTCATGGGGATACCAAATGCATGCCGCATGTCATGGGGGCCATAAATGCATGCCGCATGTCATGGGGGCCCCACGTGCATGCCACATGTCATTGGGGGCCCACATGCATGCCGCATGTCATGGGGGCCACACTTGCATGCAGCATGTAATGGGGATCCAAATGCATGACGCATGTCATGGGGGCCCCAAATGCATGCGGCATGTCATAGTGGCCCCACGTGCATACCACATGTCATGGGGGCCCCACATGCATGCCGCATGTCATGGGGGCCCAAATGCATGACGCATGTCATGGATGCTCCACGTGCATGCCGCATGTAATGGGGCCCCCAAATTCATGTTGCATGTCACAGGGGCCCCACGTGCATTCCGCATGTCATGGGGGCCCCAAAAGCATGCCGCATGTCATGGGGGCCCCAAATGCATGCCGCATGTCATGGGGGCCCCAAATGCATGCCTCATGTCATGAGGGCCCCAAATGCATGCCGCATGTCATAGTGGTTTCCAAATGCATGCTGCATGTCATGAGGGGCCCACGTGCATGCCGCAAGTCATGGGGGCCCCAAATGCATGCCACATATCATGGGGGCCCCAAATGCATGCTGCATATATTGGGGGCCCCAAATGCATGCCACATGTCATGAGGGCCCCGCTTGCATGCCGCATGTCATTGGGGCCCCGCAGGCATTCCGCATGTCATGGGGGCCCCACGTACATGCTGCATGTCATTGGGGCCCCACGTGCTTGTCGCATTTAATGGGGGACGCAAATGCATGCATGCCGCATGTCATTGGGGCCCGGCAGGCATTCCGCATGTCATGGGGGCCTCACATGCATTCCGCATGTCATGGGGCCCCCCAAATGCAGGCCGCATGTCACAGGGGTCCCACATGCATGCCGCATGTCATGGGGCCCCCAAATGCATGACGCATGTCATAGTGGCCCCAAATGCATGCTGCATGTCATGAGGGCCCCACGTGCATGCCGCATGTCATAGGGGCCCCACGTGCATGCCGCATGTCATAGGGCCCCACGTGCATGCCGCATGTCATGGGGGATCCAAACTCATGCTGCATGTCATTGGGGCCCCATGTGCATGCCCCATGTCATGGGGGGCCCACGTGCATGCCGCAAGTCATGGGGTCCCCAAATGCATGCCTCATGTCATGGGGTCCCTAAATGCATGCCGCATGTCAAGGGGGCCCCAAATGTATGCCGCATGTCATGGGGGCGCCACGTACATGACGCATGTCATGGGGGCCCCAAATATGTGCTGCATGTCATGAGGGCCCCACATGCATGGCGCATGTCATGGGGGCCCCAAAGGCATGCCGCATGTCATGGGGGCCACAAATATGTGCCGCATGTCATGGGGGCCCAACGTGCATGCCGCATGTCTTGGGGCCCCAAATATTTGCCGCAAGTCGTGGGAGCCCCACATGCATGCCACGTGTCATGGGGTCCCCACGTGCATTCCGCATGTCATGGGGGCTCCACATGCATGCCGCATGTCATGGGGGCCCCATGTGCATGTCGCATTTCATGGGGGTCCCAAATGTATGCCGCATGTCATGAGGGCCCCAAATGCATGCCGCATGTCATGGAGGCCCCAAATGTATGCCGCATGTCATGGGGGCCCCAAATATAGGCCGCATGTCATGGGGGCCCGCGTGCGTGCCGCATGTCATGGGGGCCACAAATACATGTCGCATGTTTTGGGGCCCCCAAATACGTGCCGCATGTCATGGGGGCCCCACGTGCTTGCCGCATGTTATGGAGTCCCCAAATGCATGCCGCCTGTCATGGGGGCCCCACGAGCATGCCGCATTTCCTTGGGGACCCTAAATGCATGCTACATGTCAGGGGCTCCAAATGCTTGCTGCATGTCATGGAAGCCCCAAATACATGCCGCTTGTAATGGGGGCGCCAAATGCATGGCGCATGTCATAGGGGCCCCACATGCATGCCACATATCATGAGGGCAACACGTGCATGCGCATGTAATGGGGGCCCCACATGCAAGCTGGGTGTTATTGGGGCCCAAATGCATGCCGCATGTCATGGGGGCTCCAAATACATGGCGCATGTCATGGGGGCCCCAAATGCATGCCCCCATTCATGGGGGCACCACGTGCATGCGCATGTCATGGGGGCCCCAAATGCATACCGCATGTCATGGGGGCCCCAAATGCATGCTGCATGTTATGGGGGCCCTAAATGTATGCCGCATGTCATGGCAGCCCCAATACGTGCCACATGTCATGGGGGCCCCACGTGCATGCCGCATGTCATGGGTGCCCCACATGCATGCCTCATGTCATGGGGGCTCCAAATGCATGCCTCATGTCATGGCGTCCCCAAAGGCATGCCTCATGTCATGGGGGCCCCACATGCATGCCACATGTCATAGTGGCCCCACATGCATGCCACGTGTCAAGGGAGCCCCAAATGAATGTCGCATGTCAAGGGGGCCCCATGTGCATGCCGCATGTCATGGGGACCCACATGCATGCAGCATGTCATGGAGGCCCCATGACATGCGACAAGCATTTGGGCCCCACATGCATGCCGAATGCCATGGGCCCCCCAAATGCATGCCGCATGTCATGGGGGCCCCACATGCATGCCGCATGTCATGGGGGCCCAAATGCTTGCCACATGTCATGGGGGCCCCAAATGCATGCCGCATGTCTCAGGTACCCCAAATGCATGCAGCATGTTATGCATGCCCCCAAATGCATGCCACAAGTCATGGGAGCCCAAATGCATGCCGCATGTCATGGGGGCCCCACATGCATGCCGCATGTCATGGGGGCCCCAAATGCATGCCGCATGTCATGGGGGCCCCACGTGCTTGGCGCAAGTCATGGGTGCCCCACATGCATGACGCATGTCATCGGGGCCCCAAATGCATGCCACATGTCATAGGGGCCCCACATGCATGACGCATGTCATGGGGGCCCCACATGCATGCCGCATGTCATGGGGCCAAAATGCTTGCCGCATGTCATGGGGGCCAGAAATGCATGCCGCATTTCATAGGGGCCCCACATGCATGGCGCATTTCATGGGGGCCCTACATGCATGCCGCATGTCATGGGGGCCCCAAGTGCATGCCGCATGTCATAGTGGCCCCAAATGCATGCCGCATGTCATAGTGGCCCCAAATGCATGCTGCATGTAATGAGGGGCCCCAAATGCATGGCTCAAGTCATGGGGGCCCCAAATGCATGCCACATATCATGGGGGCCCCACGTGCATGCTGCATATATTGGGGGCCCCAAATGCATGCCGCATGTTATGGGGGCCCTAAATGTATGCCGCATGTCATGGCAGCCCCAATACGTGCCACATGTCATGGGGGCCCCACGTGCATGCCGCATGTCATGGGTGCCCCACATGCATGCCTCATGTCATGGGGGCTCCAAATGCATGCCTCATGTCATGGCGTCCCCAAAGGCATGCCTCATGTCATGGGGGCCCCACATGCATGCCACATGTCATAGTGGCCCCACATGCATGCCACGTGTCAAGGGAGCCCCAAATGAATGTCGCATGTCAAGGGGGCCCCATGTGCATGCCACATGTCATGGGGACCCACATGCATGCAGCATGTCATGGAGGCCCCATGACATGCGACAAGCATTTGGGCCCCACATGCATGCCGCATGCCATAGGCCCCCCAAATGCATGCCGCATGTCATGGGGGCCCCACATGCATGCCGCATGTCATGGGGGCCCAAATGCTTGCCACATGTCATGGGGGCCATAAATGCATGCCGCATGTCATGGGGGCCCCAAATGCATGTCGCATGTCTCAGGTACCCCAAATGCATGCAGCATGTTATGCATGCCCCAAATGCATGCCGCATGTCATGGGGGCCCCAAATGCATGCCCCATGTCATGGGGGGCCCACGTGCATGCCGCATGTCATAGGGGCCCCACGTGCATGCCTCATGTCATGGGGGACCAAATGCATGTCGCATGTCATGGGGGCAACAAATACGTGCCGCATGTCATGAGGGCCCCACATGCATGGCGCATGTCATGGGGGCCCCAAATGCATGCCGCATGTCATGGGGGCCACAAATATGTGCCGCATTTCATGGGGGCCCAATGTGCATGCCGCATGTCTTTGGGCCCCAAATATTTGCTGCATGTCATGGGGGCCCCACATGCCTGCCATGTGTCATGGGGTCCCCACATGCATTCCGCATGTCATGAGGGCCCCACATGCATGGCGCAAGTCATCGGGGCCACACGTGCATGCCTCGTGTCATGGGGGCCCCAAACGCATGCCTCATTACACGGGGACCCCAAATGCATGCCGCATGTCATGGGGACCCTAAATGTATGCTGCATGTCATGGGGGCCCAAAATACGTGCCACATATCAGGGGGCCCCACGTGCATGCCGCATGTCATGGGTGCCCCACATGCATGCTGCATTTCATGGGGTCCCAAATGCATGCCCCATGTCATGGGGTGCCCACGTGCATGCCGCAAGTCATGGGGTCCCCAAATGCATGCCTCATGTCATGGGGTCCCTAAATGCATGCCGCATGTCAAGGGGGCCCCAAATGTATGCCGCATGTAATGGGGCGCCACGTACATGACGCATGTCATGGGGGCCCCAAATACGTGCTGCATGTCATGAGGGCCCCACATGCATGGCGCATGTCATGGGGGCCCCAAAGGCATGCCGCATGTCATGGGGGCCACAAATATGTGCCGCATGTCATGGGGGCCCAACGTGCATGCCGCATGTCTTGGGGCCCCAAATATTTGCCGCAAGTCGTGGGAGCCCCACATGCATGCCACGTGTCATGGGGTCCCCACATGCATTCCGCATGTCATGGGGGTTCCACATGCATGCCGCATGTCATGGGGGCCCCATGTGCATGTCACATTTCATGGGGGCCCCAAATGTATGCCGCATGTCATGAGGGCCCCAAATGCATGCCGCATGTCATGGAGGCCCCAAATGTATGCCGCATGTCATGGGGGCCCCAAATACATGCCGCATGTCATGGGGGCCCCCGTGCGTGCCGCATGTCATGGGGGCCACAAATACATGTCGCATGTTTTGGGGACCCTAAATGTATGCTGCATGTCATGGGGGCCCAAAATACGTGCCACATATCAGGGGGCCCCACGTGCATGCCGCATGTCATGGGTGCCCCACATGCATGCTGCATTTCATGGGGTCCCAAATGCATGCCCCATGTCATGGGGTGCCCACGTGCATGCCGCAAGTCATGGGGTCCCCAAATGCATGCCTCATGTCATGGGGTCCCTAAATGCATGCCGCATGTCAAGGGGGCCCCAAATGTATGCCGCATGTAATGGGGCGCCACGTACATGACGCATGTCATGGGGGCCCCAAATACGTGCTGCATGTCATGAGGGCCCCACATGCATGGCGCATGTCATGGGGGCCCCAAAGGCATGCCGCATGTCATGGGGGCCACAAATATGTGCCGCATGTCATGGGGGCCCAACGTGCATGCCGCATGTCTTGGGGCCCCAAATATTTGCCGCAAGTCGTGGGAGCCCCACATGCATGCCACGTGTCATGGGGTCCCCACATGCATTCCGCATGTCATGGGGGTTCCACATGCATGCCGCATGTCATGGGGGCCCCATGTGCATGTCACATTTCATGGGGGCCCCAAATGTATGCCGCATGTCATGAGGGCCCCAAATGCATGCCGCATGTCATGGAGGCCCCAAATGTATGCCGCATGTCATGGGGGCCCCAAATACATGCCGCATGTCATGGGGGCCCCCGTGCGTGCCGCATGTCATGGGGGCCACAAATACATGTCGCATGTTTTGGGGCCCCCAAATACGTGCCGCATGTCATGGGGGCCCCACGTGCTTGCCGCATGTTATGGAGTCCCCAAATGCATGCCGCCTGTCATGGGGGCCCCACGAGCATGCCGCATTTCCTTGGGGACCCTAAATGCATGCTTCATGTCAGGGGCTCCAAATGCTTGCTGCATGTCATGGAAGCCCCAAATACATGCCGCTTGTAATGGGGGCGCCAAATGCATGGCGCATGTCATAGGGGCCCCACATGCATGCCACATATCATGAGGGCAACACGTGCATGCCGCATGTAATGGGGGCCCCACATGCAAGCTGGGTGTTATTGGGGCCCAAATGCATGCCGCATGTCATGGGGGCCCCAAATGCATGCCGCATGTCAAGGGGGCCCCAAATTTTTGCCTCATGTCATCGGGGCCCCACATGCATGCTGGTTGTCATGGGGCCCCAAATGCATGCCGCATGTCATGGGGGCCCATGTGCATGCCGCATGTCATGGGGGACCAAATGCATGGCGCATGTTATGGGGGCCCCACGTGCATGCCGCTTGTCTTAGGGGCCCCAAGTACGTGCTGCATAATGGGGTCCCACATGCATGGTGCGTGTCATGGGGGCCCCACATGCATGCCGCATGTCATGACATGCGGCATGCATGTGGGACCCCCATGACACGTGGCATGCATGTGGCCCCCAAATTCATGCTGCATGTCATGGGGGCCCCAATTGCATGACCCATGTTATGGAGGCTGCACATGCATGCCACATTTCATGGGGGCCACAAATGCATGCCGCATGTCATTTGGGCCCCAAAAGTATGCTGCATATCATGGGGGGCCCCAAATATGTGCCGCATGTCATGAGGGCCCCACATGCATGGCGCATGTCATGGGGGCCCCACATGCATGCCGCATGTCATGGGGGCCCCAAATACATGCCGCATGTCATGGGGGCCCCACGTGCTTGGCGCAAGTCATGGGTGCCCCACATGCATGCCGCATGTCATCGGGGCCATAAATGCATGCCGCATGTCATAGGGGCCCCACATGCATGACGCATGTCATGGGGGCCCCACATGCATGCCGCATGTCACGGAGGCCCCAAATGCATGCCGCATGTCATGGGAGCCCCACATGAATGTCGCATGTCAAGGGGGCCCCACGTGCATGCCGCATGTCATGGGGATACCAAATGCATGCCGCATGTCATGGGGGCCATAAATGCATGCCGCATGTCATGGGGGCCCCACGTGCATGCCACATGTCATTGGGGGCCCACATGCATGCCGCATGTCATGGGGGCCACACTTGCATGCAGCATGTAATGGGGATCCAAATGCATGACGCATGTCATGGGGGCCCCAAATGCATGCGGCATGTCATAGTGGCACCACGTGCATACCACATGTCATGGGGGCCCCACATGCATGCCGCATGTCATGGGGCCCCAAATGCATGACGCATGTCATGGATGCTCCACGTGCATGCCGCATGTAATGGGCCCCCAAATTCATGTTGCATGTCACAGGGGCCCCACGTGCATTCCGCATGTCATGGGGGCCCCAAATGCATGCCGCATGTCATGGGGGCCCCACGTGCATGCCGCATGTCTTGGGGCCCACAAATGCATGCTGCATGTCATAGGGGCCCCACATGCATGGCGCATTTCAGGGGGGCCCTACATACATGCCGCATGTCATGGGGGCCCCAAATGCATGCCGCATGTCATGGGGGCCCCAAATGCATGCCTCATGTCATGGGGGCCCCAAATGCATGCCGCATGTCATAGTGGTTTCCAAATGCATGCAGCATGTCATGAGGGGCCCACGTGCATGCCGCAAGTCATGGGGGCCCCAAATGCATGCCACATATCATGGGGGCCCCAAATGCATGCTGCATATATTGGGGGCCCCAAATGCATGCCACATGTCATGAGGGCCCCGCTTGCATGCCGCATGTCATTGGGGCCCCGCAGGCATTCCGCATGTCATGGGGGCCCCACGTACATGCTGCATGTCATTGGGGCCCCACGTGCTTGTCGCATTTAATGGGGGACGCAAATGCATGCATGCCGCATGTCATTGGGGCCCGGCAGGCATTCCGCATGTCATGGGGGCCTCACATGCATTCCGCATGTCATGGGGCCCCCCCAAATGCAGGCCGCATGTCACAGGGGTCCCACATGCATGCCGCATGTCACGGGGCCCCCAAATGCATGCCACATGTCATAGTGGCCCCAAATGCATGCTGCATGTCATGAGGGCCCCACGTGCATGCCGCATGTCATAGGGGCCCCACGTGCATGCCGCATGTCATAGGGCCCCACGTGCATGCCGCATGTCATGGGGGATCCAAACTCATGCTGCATGTCATTGGGGCCCCATGTGCATGCCCCATGTCATGGGGGGCCCACGTGCATGCCGCAAGTCATGGGGTCCCCAAATGCATGCCTCATGTCATGGGGTCCCTAAATGCATGCCGCATGTCAAGGGGGCCCCAAATGTATGCCGCATGTCATGGGGGCGCCACGTACATGACGCATGTCATGGGGGCCCCAAATATGTGCTGCATGTCATGAGGGCCCCACATGCATGGCGCATGTCATGGGGGCCCCAAAGGCATGCCGCATGTCATGGGGGCCACAAATATGTGCCGCATGTCATGGGGGCCCAACGTGCATGCCGCATGTCTTGGGGCCCCAAATATTTGCCGCAAGTCGTGGGAGCCCCACATGCATGCCACGTGTCATGGGGTCCCCACGTGCATTCCGCATGTCATGGGGGCTCCACATGCATGCCGCATGTCATGGGGGCCCCATGTGCATGTCGCATTTCATGGGGGTCCCAAATGTATGCCGCATGTCATGAGGGCCCCAAATGCATGCCGCATGTCATGGAGGCCCCAAATGTATGCCGCATGTCATGGGGGCCCCAAATATAGGCCGCATGTCATGGGGGCCCCCGTGCGTGCCGCATGTCATGGGGGCCACAAATACATGTCGCATGTTTTGGGGCCCCCAAATACGTGCCGCATGTCATGGGGGCCCCACGTGCTTGCCGCATGTTATGGAGTCCCCAAATGCATGCCGCCTGTCATGGGGGCCCCACGAGCATGCCGCATTTCCTTGGGGACCCTAAATGCATGCTACATGTCAGGGGCTCCAAATGCTTGCTGCATGTCATGGAAGCCCCAAATACATGCCGCTTGTAATGGGGGCGCCAAATGCATGGCGCATGTCATAGGGGCCCCACATGCATGCCACATATCATGAGGGCAACACGTGCATGCGCATGTAATGGGGGGCCCACATGCAAGCTGGGTGTTATTGGGGCCCAAATGCATGCCGCATGTCATGGGGGCCCCAAATACATGGCGCATGTCATGGGGGCCCCAAATGCATGCCGCATGTCAAGGGGGCCCCAAATTTTTGCCTCATGTCATGGGGGCCCCACATGCATGCTGGTTGTCATGGGGGACCAAATGCATGGCGCATGTTATGGGGGCCCCACGTGCATGCCGCTTGTCTTAGGGGCCCCAAGTACGTGCCGCATAATGGGGTCCCACATGCATGGTGCGTGTCATGGGGGCCCCACATGCATGCCGCATGTCATGACATGCGGCATGCATGTGGGACCCCCATGACACGTGGCATGCATGTGGCCCCCAAATTCATGCTGCATGTCATGGGGGCCCCAATTGCATGACCCATGTTATGGAGGCTGCACATGCATGCCACATTTCATGGGGGCCACAAATGCATGCCGCATGTCATTTGGGCCCCAAAAGTATGCTGCATATCATGGGGGGCCCCAAATACGTGCCGCATGTCATGAGGGCCCCACATGCATGGCGCATGTCATGGGGGCCCCAAATGCATGCCGCATGTTATGGGGGCCGCAAATATGTGCTGCATGTCATGTGGGCCCCAAATATGTGCCAAATGTCAAGAGGGCCCCACATGAATGTCGCGTGTCATGGGAGCCCCAAATGCTTGCCGCATGTCATTTCGTCCCCACATGCATGCCACAGGTCATGGGGGACCCACATACATGCCGCGTGTCATGGGAGCCCCAAATGCATGCCCCCATTCATGGGGGCACCACGTGCATGCCGCATGTCATGGGGGCCCCAAATGCATGCCGCATGTTATGGGGGCCCTAAATGTATGCCGCATGTCATGGCAGCCCCAATACGTGCCACATGTCATGGGGGCCCCACGTGCATGCCGCATGTCATGGGTGCCCCACATGCATGCCTCATGTCATGGGGGCTCCAAATGCATGCCTCATGTCATGGCGTCCCCAAAGGCATGCCTCATGTCATGGGGGCCCCACATGCATGCCACATGTCATAGTGGCCCCACATGCATGCCGCGTGTCAAGGGAGCCCCAAATGAATGTCGCATGTCAAGGGGGCCCCATGTGCATGCCGCATGTCATGGGGACCCACATGCATGCAGCATGTCATGGAGGCCCAAATGCTTGCCACATGCCATGGGCCCCCCAAATGCATGCCGCATGTCATGGGGGCCCCACATGCATGCCGCATGTCATGGGGGCCCAAATGCTTGCCACATGTCATGGGGGCCCCAAATGCATGCCGCATGTCTCAGGTACCCCAAATGTATGCAGCATGTTATGCATGCCCCCAAATGCATGCCGCAAGTCATTGGAGCCCAAATGCATGCCGCATGTAATGGGGGCCCCACATGCATGCCGCATGTCATGGGGGCCCCAAATGCATGCCGCATGTCATGGGGGCCCCACGTGCTTGGCGCAAGTCATGGGTGCCCCACATGCATGACGCATGTCATCGGGGTCCCAAATGCATGCCACATGTCATAGGGGCCCCACATGCATGACGCATGTCATGGGGGCCCCACATGCATGCCGCATGTCATGGGGCCCAAATGCTTGCCGCATGTCATGGGGGCCAGAAATGCATGCCGCATTTCATAGGGGCCCCACATGCATGGCACATTTCATGGGGGCCCTACATGCATGCCGCATGTCATGGGGGCCCCAAGTGCATGCCCCATGTCATAGTGGCCCCAAATGCATGCCGCATGTCATAGTGGCCCCAAATGCATGCTGCATGTAATGAGGGGCCCCAAATGCATGGCTCAAGTCATGGGGGCCCCAAATGCATGCCACATATCATGGGGGCCCCACGTGCATGCTGCATATATTGGGGGCCCCAAATGCATGCCGCATGTTATGGGGGCCCTAAATGTATGCCGCATGTCATGGCAGCCCCAATACGTGCCACATGTCATGGGGGCCCCACGTGCATGCCGCATGTCATGGGTGCCCCACATGCATGCCTCATGTCATGGGGGCTCCAAATGCATGCCTCATGTCATGGCGTCCCCAAAGGCATGCCTCATGTCATGGGGGCCCCACATGCATGCCACATGTCATAGTGGCCCCACATGCATGCCACGTGTCAAGTGAGCCCCAAATGAATGTCGCATGTCAAGGGGGCCCCATGTGCATGCCACATGTCATGGGGACCCACATGCATGCAGCATGTCATGGAGGCCCCATGACATGCGACAAGCATTTGGGCCCCACATGCATGCCGCATGCCATGGGCCCCCCAAATGCATGCCGCATGTCATGGGGGCCCCACATGCATGCCGCATGCCATGGGGGCCCAAATGCTTGCCACATGTCATGGGGGCCATAAATGCATGCCGCATGTCATGGGGGCCCCAAATGCATGCCGCATGTCTCAGGTACCCCAAATGCATGCAGCATGTTATGCATGCCCCAAATGCATGCCGCATGTCATGGGAGCCCAAATGCATGCCGCATGTCATGGGGGCCCCACATGCATGCCGCATGTCATGGGGGCCCCAAATGCATGCCGCATGTCATGGGGGCCCCACGTGCTTGGCGCAAGTCATGGGTGCCCCACATGCATGACGCATGTCATCGGGGCCCCAAATGCATGCCGCATGTCATAGGGGCCCCACATGCATGACGCATGTCATGGGGGCCCCACATGCATGACGCATGTCATGGGGGCCCCACATGCATGCCGCATGTCATGGGGGCCCAAATGCTTGCCGCATGTCATGGGGGCCAGAAATGCATGCCGCATGTCATATGGGGCCCCACATGCATGGCACATTTCATGGGGGCCCTACATGCATGCCGCATGTCATGGGGGCCCCAAGTGCATGCCTCTTGTCATGGGGGCCCCAAATGCATGCCACATGTCATAGTGGCCCCAAATGCATGCTGCATGTCATGAGGGGCCCACGTGCATGCCGCATGTCATGGGGGCCCCAAATGCATGGCTCAAGTCATGGGGGCCCCAAATGCATGCCACATATCATGGGGGCCCCACGTGCATGCTGCATATATTGGGGGCCCCAAATGCATGCCACATGTCATGAGGGCCCCGCTTGCATGCCGCATGTCATTGGGGCCCCGCAGGCATTCCGCATGTCATGGGGGCCTCACGTGCATTCCGCATGTCATGGGGCCCAAATGCATGCCGCATGTCATGGGGGCCCAACGTGCATGCCGCATGACATGGGGGCCCCACATGCTTGCGGCATTTCATGGGGGACCCAAATGCATGCATACCGCATGTCATTGGGGCCCCGCAGGCATGCTGCATGTCATGGGGGCCCCAAGTGCATGCCTCATGTCACGGGGGTCACAAATGTATGCCGCATGTCATGGGGGCCCCACGTGCATGCCGCATGTCATGGGCCCCCCAAATGCATGCCGCATGTCATAGGGGTCCCACATGCATGCAGCATGTCATGGGGGCCCCAAATGCATGCCGCATGTCATAGTGGCCCCAAATGCATGCTGCATGTCATGAGGGCCCCACGTGCATGGCGCATTTCATGGGGGACCCAAATGCATGCCGCATGTCATGGGGGCCCCAAATGCATGGCGCATGTCATGGGGGATCCAAACTCATGCTGCATGTCGTTGGGGCCCCAAGCGCTTGCCGCATGTCATGGAGGCCCCATGTGCATGCCACATGTAATTGGGGCCCCAAATGCATGCGGCATGTCATAGGGGCCCCACGTGCATGCCGCATGTCTCGGGCACCCCAAATGCATGCCGCATATAATGGGGCCCCCAAATTCATGCCGCAAGTCATGGGGGCCATAAATGCATGCCGCAGGTCAAGGGGCCCCCACGTGCATGACGCATGTCATGGGGACCCACATGCATGCCACATGTCATGGAGGCCCCATGACATGCGGCAAGCATTTGGGCCCCACATGCATGCTGCATGCCATGGGGCCCCCAAATGCATGCCGCATGTCAAGGGGCCCAAATGCTTGCCGCATGTCATGGGGGCCCCACATGCATGCCGCATGTCATGGGGCCCAAAAGCTTGCCGCATGTCATGGGGGCCATAAATGCATGCCGCATGTCATGGGAGCCCCACATGAATGGCGCATGTCAAGGGGGCCCAACGTGCATGCCGCATGTATTGGGGGCCCCAAATTCATGCCGCAAGTCATGAGGGCCCTGCATGCATTCCGCATGTCATGGGGGGCCCAAATGCATGCCGCATGTCATGGGGGCCCCAAATGCATGCCGCATGTAATGGGGGATTCAAATGCATGCCGCATGTCATGGGGGTCCCACATGCATGCCGCATGTCATGGGGGCCCCAAATGCTTGCCTCAAGTCATGGGGCCCCCAAAATGGATGCCGCATTTCATAGGGGCCCCACATGCATGACGCATATCTTGGGGCCCACAAATGCATGCCGCATGTCATAGGGGCCCCACATGCATGGCACATGTCATAGGGGCCCCACGTACATGGCTCATGTCATGGGTGCCCCACCTGCATGCCGCATGTCATTGGGGCCCCAATTGCATGCCGCATGCCATGGGGGCCCCACATGCATGGCGCATGTCATGGGGGCCCCAAATGCATGCCGCATGTTATGGGGCCCCATGTGCATGCCGCATGTCATGGGGGCCCCAAATGCATGCCACATGTAATGGGGGCCCCACGTGCATGCCGCATGTCATGGGGCCCCAAATGCATGCAGCATGTCATGGGGGCCCCACGTGCATGCCACATGTCATCGGGGCCCCAAATGCATGCCGCATGTCATGGGGGCCCCACTTGCATGCATCATGTAATGGGGGTCCCACATGCATGCAGCATGTCATGAGGGCCCCACATGCATGCCGCATGTCATGGGGGTCCCACGTGCATGCTGCATGTCATTGGGGCCCCACGTGCTTGCCGCATGTCACGAGGGCCACAAATGTATGCCGCATGTCATAGGGGCCCCACATGCATGCCGCATGTCATGGGGGCCCCACATGCATGCCGCATGTCATGGGGGCCCCAAATGCATGCCGCATGTCATGGGGGCACCACGTGCTTGGCGCAAGTCATGGGTGCCCCACATGCATGCCGCATGTCATTGGGGCCCCAAATGCATGCCGCATGTCATAGGGGCCCCACATGCATGCCGCATGTCATGGGGCCCCCACATGCATGCCGCATGTCATGGGGCCCCGCATGCATGCCGCATGTCATAGTGGTCCCAAATGCATGCTGCATTTCATGAGGGGCCCACGTGCATGCCGCATGTCATGGGGGCCCCAAATGCATGGCTCAAGTCATGGGGGCCCCAAATGCATGCCACATATCATGGGGGCCCCACGTGCATGCTGCATATATTGGGGGCCCCAAATGCATGCCGCATGTTATGGGGGCCCTAAATGTATGCCGCATGTCATGGCAGCCCCAATACGTGCCACATGTCATGGGGGCCCCACGTGCATGCCGCATGTCATGGGTGCCCCACATGCATGCCTCATGTCATGGGGGCTCCAAATGCATGCCTCATGTCATGGCGTCCCCAAAGGCATGCCTCATGTCATGGGGGCCCCACATGCATGCCACATGTCATAGTGGCCCCACATGCATGCCACGTGTCAAGGGAGCCCCAAATGAATGTCGCATGTCAAGGGGGCCCCATGTGCATGCCACATGTCATGGGTGCCCCACATGCATGCCTCATGTCATGGGGGCTCCAAATGCATGCCTCATGTCATGGCGTCCCCAAAGGCATGCCTCATGTCATGGGGGCCCCACATGCATGCCACATGTCATAGTGGCCCCACATGCATGCCACGTGTCAAGGGAGCCCCAAATGAATGTCGCATGTCAAGGGGGCCCCATGTGCATGCCACATGTCATGGGTGCCCCACATGCATGCATCATGTCATGGAGGCCCCATGACATGCGACAAGCATTTGGGCCCCACATGCATTCCGCATGCCATGGGCCCCCCAAATGCATGCCGCATGTCATGGGGGCCCCACATGCATGCCGCATGTCATGGGGGCCCAAATGCTTGCCACATGTCATGGGGGCCATAAATGCATGCCGCATGTCATGGGGGCCCCAAATGCATGCCGCTTGTCTCAGGTACCCCAAATGCATGCAGCATGTTATGCATGCCCCAAATGCATGCCGCATGTCATGGGAGCCCAAATGCATGCCGCATGTCATGGGGGCCCCACATGCATGCCGCATGTCATGGGGGCCCCACGTGCTTGGCGCAAGTCATGGGTGCCCCACATGCATGACGCATGTCATCGGGGCCCCAAATGCATGCCGCATGTCATAGGGGCCCCACATGCATGACGCATGTCATGGGGGCCCCACATGCATGACGCATGTCATGGGGCCCCCACATGCATGACGCATGTCATGGGGGCCCCACATGCATGCCGCATGTCATGGGGGCCCAAATGCTTGCCGCATGTCATGGGGGCCAGAAATGCATGCCGCATGTCATATGGGGCCCCACATGCATGGCGCATTTCATGGGGGCCCTACATGCATGCCGCATGTCATAGTGGCCCCAAATGCATGCTGCATGTCATGAGGGGCCCACGTGCATGCCGCATGTCATGGGGCCCCAAATGCATGGCTCAAGTCATGGGGGCCCCAAATGCATGCCACATATCATGGGGGCCCCACGTGCATGCTGCATATATTGGGGGCCCCAAATGCATGCCACATGTCATGAGGGCCCCGCTTGCATGCCGCATGTCATTGGGACCCCACAGGCATTCCGCATGTCATGGGGGCCTCACGTGCATTCCGCATGTCATGGGGGCCCAACGTGCATGCCGCATGTATTGGAGTCCCCAACTGCATGCCGCATATCATGGGGCCCCACATGCATGCCACATGTCATGGGGGCCCCACATGCTTGCCGCATTTCATGGGGGACCCAAATGCATGCATTCCGCATGTCATTGGGGCCCCGTAGGCATTCCGCATGTCATGGGGGCCTCACGTGCATTCCGCATGTCATGGGGGCCCCACGGACATGCTGCATGTCATGGGGGCCCCACGTGCATGCCTCATGTCACGGGGGTCACAAATGTATGCCGCATGTCATGGGGGCCCCACGTGCATGGTGTTTGTGTTATTAAAGAAAAAAAAAATTTAAGGGCTGGCTAGAGGCAGCCGTGGACACACGATAGCCAGCCCTCATGGTGTTTGTGTTATTAAAGAAAAAAAAAATTGGGGGGCTGGCTAGAGGCAGCCGTGGACACATGATAGCCAGCCCTCATGGTGTTTGTGTTATTAAAGAAAAAAAAAATTGGGGGGCTGGCTAGAGGCAGCCGTGAACACACGATAGCCAGCCCTCATGGTGTTTGTGTAATTAAAGAAAAAAAAAATTGGGGGGCTGGCTAGAGGCAGCCGTGAACACACGATAGCCAGCCCTCATGGTGTTTGTGTTATTAAAGAAAAAAAAATTGGGGGGCTGGCTAGAGGCAGCCGTGAACACAATGCTTCATTTCTGCATCGTGGTTACATAGCCTTAGTGTTATTAAAGCAAAAAAAATTTGAGAGTTGGCTATAGACATTATATGCCCAATATGAGGGCTGGCTGCAGGTAATCCAGGACAACCAGCAGCAAGCTCTCATGCTTGCGTGCACATTAGAAAGAGAAACATCGCCATCTGGTGTTTTTACAATCCTACAATAAAAAATTAAAAAGTTGGACAACATTGCCACCCGGTGGAGTTTCCTCAGAACACACTATGCCAAGAAAAAAGTCAATGAGGGCTGGCTATTGGTCAATCAGGTAAGTGATTTAGCCAGCTCTAATGTTACATTTTTTTGCATTTTTATTGCGTAGACCCCCTCAGGAGCGATATTTCAGGCCGCAGAGCGTGCAGTTTCGAGCAGAAATTTTGACTTAACCCTGAAAAAAATTTAGCGCATCCCACCGCGTGCGTAAGCGTCCCAAATGCCAAAAAACAAATTTCCCCCATCAGTCCCTATATATTACTATAGTACAGAAGGTCATACTACCATATTGACTCTTTAATCCAGTTCCAATGTATCAAGGTCAAGCCTGTTGCACAAATGCAACAAATGTTGCATTCCGGCAACAAAAGTCGGCCATCTTGTGTCCCGTTTGCAACAAAAGGTCAACTTTTGTTGCTTTTCGGCAACATTTCAGGTCAAGCCTGTTGCAAACGGGACACGAAGCCTCTGATTTTGACCAAAGGTGCACCTCATGGGGCTCCACGTGCATACCGCATGTCATGGGGCCCCACGTGCATGACGCATGTTATGGGTGCCCCAAATGCATGCCGCATGTCATGGGGGCCAAAAATGAATGCCACATGTCATGGGGGCCACACGTGCATGACACATGTCATGGGGGCTCCACGTGCATGCCACATTTCATTGGGGGCCCAAATGCATGCTGCATGTCAGAGGCCACAAATGCATGCTGCATGTCATGGGGCCCCACATGCATGCCCCATGTCTTGGGGGCCTCAAATGCATGCTGCACGTGATGGGGGACCCAAATGCATGGCACATGTCATGGTAGCCGACACGCATGCTGCATGTCATGGGGGCCCCAAATACGTGCCACATGTCATGGGGGCCCCACATGCATGGTGCATGTCATAGGGGCCCCACATGCATGCCGCATGTCATGGGGGCCTCAAATGTATGCTGCATGTCATGGGGGCCCCAAATGCATGCCGCATGTCATGGGGTCCCCACATGCATTCCGCATGTCATGGGGGCTCTACATCCATGCCGCATGTCATGAGGGCACCAAGTGCATGCCGCATGTCATGGGGGCCCCAAATGCATGCCGCATGTCATGGGGGCTCCAAATGAATGCCGCATGTCATGGGGGCCCCAAATGCATGCCACGTGACATGGGGGCCCCACGTGCTTGACGCTTGTCATTTGGGCCCCACATGCATGACGCATGTCATGCTGGCCCCAAATGCATTCTACATATCATGGAGGTCCCACGTCCATGCCGCATGTCATGGGGGCCCCAAATGCAAGCCGCCTGTCATGGGGGCCAAAAAAGCATTCCGCATGTCAAGGGGACCCCAAATGCATGCCTCATGTGATGGGGGCCCCAAATGCATGCTGCGTGTCTTGGGAACCCCAAATGCATGTCGCATGTCATGTGGCCCCACGTGCATGCCGCATGTCATGGGGACCCATGTGCATGCCGAATGTCATGGGGGTACCACGTGCATGCCACATATCATGGGGTCCCCACATGCATGCCGCATGTCATGGGGGCCCCAAATGCAAAGTGCATGTCATGGGGGCCTCACGTGCATACCGCATGTCATGGGGACCCCCAAAGCTTGACTCATGTCATGGGGGCCCCAAATGCATACTGCATGTCATGGGAGCTCCACATGCATGCCGCATGTCATGTGGCCCCACGTACATGCCGCATGTCATGGGGGCCCTAAATGCATGCAGCATGTCAAGGGGGCCCTAAATGCATGCCCCATGTCATGGGGGCCCCACGTGCATGCCGCAAGTCATGGGGGCCCAAATGCATGCCACATTTCATAGGGGCCACAAATGCCTGCCGCATTTCATGGGGGCCCCACGTGCATGCCGCATGTCATGGCGTCTCCACTTGCATGCCGCATTTATTGGTTGCCCCTCATGCATGCCGCATGTCAAGGGTACCCCAAATGCATGTTACATGTCAGGGGGGGCCCCAAATGCATGCCGCATGTCATGGGGGCCCCAAATGCATGCCACATGTCATCGGGACCCCAAATACTTGCCACATGTCAGGGGGCCCCACATGCATGCCGCATTTCATGGGTGCCCCACATGCATGCCGCATTTCATGGGGGCCCCAAATGCATGCCCCATGTCATGGGGAGCCCACGTGCATGCTGCATGTCATGGGGTCCCCAAATGCATGCCGCATGTCATGGGGTCCCCAAATGCATGCCGCATGTCAAGGGGGCCCCAAGTGTATGCCGCATGTCATGGGGGCCCCACGTTCATGCCGCATGTCATGGGGGACCAAATGCATGCCGCATGTCATGAGGGCCCCAAATGCATGCCGCATGCCATGGGGGCCACAAATATGTGCTGCATGTCATGGGGGCCCCACATGCATGCCGCGTGTCATGGGGTCCCCACTTGCATTCCGAATGTCATGGGGGCCCCACATGCATGCCGCATGTCATCAGGGCCATACATGCATGACTCGTGTCATGGGGGCCCCAAACGCATGCCGCTTTACATGTGGGCCCTAAATGTATTCCGCATGTCATGCGGGCCCCAAATAAGTGCCACATGTCAGGGGGCTCCACATGCATGCCGCATATCATGGGTGCCCCACATGCATGCCACATTTCATGGGGGCCCCAAATGCATGCCCCATGTCATGGGGGGCCCACGTGCATGCCGCATGTCATGGGGTCCCCAAATGCATGCCGCATGTCATAGGGGCCCCACGTGCATGCCTCATGTCATGGGGGACCAAATGCATGTCGCATGTCATGGGGGCAACAAATACGTGCCGCATGTCATGAGGGCCCCACATGCATGGCGCATGTCATGGGGGCCCCAAATGCATGCCGCATGTCATGGGGGCCACAAATATGTGCCGCATTTCATGGGGGCCCAACGTGCATGCCGCATGTCTTTGGGCCCCAAATATTTGCTGCATGTCATGGGGGCCCCACATGCCTGCCATGAGTCATGGGGTCCCCACATGCATTCCGCATGTCATGAGGGCCCCACATGCATGGCGCAAGTCATCGGGGCCACACGTGCATGCCTCGTGTCATGGGGGCCCCAAACGCATGCCTCATTACACGGGGGCCCCAAGTGCATGCTGCATGTCCTGTGGACCCCAAATGCATGCCGCATGTCATGGGGACCCTAAATGTATGCTGCATGTCATGGGGGCCCAAAATACGTGCCAGATATCAGGGGGCCCCACATGCATGCCGCATGTCATGGGTGCCCCACATGCATGCTGCATTTCATGGGGTCCCAAATGCATGCCCCATGTCATGGGGTGCCCACGTGCATGCCGCAAGTCATGGGGTCCCCAAATGCATGCCTCATGTCATGGGGTCCCTAAATGCATGCCGCATGTCAAGGGGGCCCCAAATGTATGCCGCATGTAATGGGGCACCACGTACATGACGCATGTCATGGGGGCCCCAAATACGTGCTGCATGTCATGAGGGCCCCACATGCATGGCGCATGTCATGGGGGCCCCAAAGGCATGCCGCATGTCATGGGGGCCACAAATATGTGCCGCATGTCATGGGGGCCCAACGTGCATGCCGCATGTCTTGGGGCCCCAAATATTTGCCGCAAGTCGTGGGAGCCCCACATGCATGCCACGTGTCATGGGGTCCCCACATGCATTCCGCATGTCATGGGGGTTCCACATGCATGCCGCATGTCATGGGGGCCCCATGTGCATGTCACATTTCATGGGGGCCCCAAATGTATGCCGCATGTCATGAGGGCCCCAAATGCATGCCGCATGTCATGGAGGCCCCAAATGTATGCCGCATGTCATGGGGGCCCCAAATACATGCCGCATGTCATGGGGGCCCCCGTGCGTGCCGCATGTCATGGGGGCCACAAATACATGTCGCATGTTTTGGGGCCCCCAAATACGTGCCGCATGTCATGGGGGCCCCACGTGCTTGCCGCATGTTATGGAGTCCCCAAATGCATGCCGCCTGTCATGGGGGCCCCACGAGCATGCCGCATTTCCTTGGGGACCCTAAATGCATGCTACATGTCAGGGGCTCCAAATGCTTGCTGCATGTCATGGAAGCCCCAAATACATGCCGCTTGTAATGGGGGCGCCAAATGCATGGCGCATGTCATAGGGGCCCCACATGCATGCCACATATCATGAGGGCAACACGTGCATGCGCATGTAATGGGGGCCCCACATGCAAGCTGGGTGTTATTGGGGCCCAAATGCATGCCGCATGTCATGGGGGCCCCAAATACATGGCGCATGTCATGGGGGCCCCAAATGCATGCCGCATGTCAAGGGGGCCCCAAATTTTTGCCTCATGTCATGGGGGCCCCACATGCATGCTGGTTGTCATGGGGGACCAAATGCATGGCGCATGTTATGGGGGCCCCACGTGCATGCCGCTTGTCTTAGGGGCCCCAAGTACGTGCCGCATAATGGGGTCCCACATGCATGGTGCGTGTCATGGGGGCCCCACATGCATGCCGCATGTCATGACATGCGGCATGCATGTGGGACCCCCATGACACGTGGCATGCATGTGGCCCCCAAATTCATGCTGCATGTCATGGGGGCCCCAATTGCATGACCCATGTTATGGAGGCTGCACATGCATGCCACATTTCATGGGGGCCACAAATGCATGCCGCATGTCATTTGGGCCCCAAAAGTATGCTGCATATCATGGGGGGCCCCAAATACGTGCCGCATGTCATGAGGGCCCCACATGCATGGCGCATGTCATGGGGGCCCCAAATGCATGCCGCATGTTATGGGGGCCGCAAATATGTGCTGCATGTCATGTGGGCCCCAAATATGTGCCAAATGTCAAGAGGGCCCCACATGAATGTCGCGTGTCATGGGAGCCCCAAATGCTTGCCGCATGTCATTTCGTCCCCACATGCATGCCACAGGTCATGGGGGACCCACATACATGCCGCATGTCATGGGAGCCCCAAATGCATGCCCCCATTCATGGGGGCACCACGTGTATGCCGCATGTCATGGGGGCCCCAAATGCATACCGCATGTCATGGGGGCCCCAAATGCATGCCGCATGTTATGGGGGCCCTAAATGTATGCCGCATGTCATGGCAGCCCCAATACGTGCCACATGTCATGGGGGCCCCACGTGCATGCCGCATGTCATGGGTGCCCCACATGCATGCCTCATGTCATGGGGGCTCCAAATGCATGCCTCATGTCATGGCGTCCCCAAAGGCATGCCTCATGTCATGGGGGCCCCACATGCATGCCACATGTCATAGTGGCCCCACATGCATGCCACGTGTCAAGGGAGCCCCAAATGAATGTCGCATGTCAAGGGGGCCCCATGTGCATGCCGCATGTCATGGGGACCCACATGCATGCAGCATGTCATGGAGGCCCCATGACATGCGACAAGCATTTGGGCCCCACATGCATGCCGCATGCCATGGCCCCGCCAAATGCATGCCGCATGTCATGGGGGCCCCACATGCATGCCGCATGTCATGGGGGCCCAAATGCTTGCCACATGTCATGGGGGCCCCAAATGCATGCCGCATGTCTCAGGTACCCCAAATGCATGCAGCATGTTATGCATGCCCCAAATGCATGCCGCAAGTCATGGGAGCCCAAATGCATGCCGCATGTCATGGGGGCCCCACATGCATGCCGCATGTCATGGGGGCCCCAAATGCATGCCGCATGTCATGGGGGCCCCACGTGCTTGGCGCAAGTCATGGGTGCCCCACATGCATGACGCATGTCATCGGGGCCCCAAATGCATGCCACATGTCATAGGGGCCCCACATGCATGACGCATGTCATGGGGGCCCCACATGCATGCCGCATGTCAAGGGGGTCCCACATGCATGATGCATGTCATGGGGGCCCAAATGCTTGCCTGCATGTCATGGGGGCCCCACATGCATGCCGCATGTCATGGGGCCCAAAAGCTTGCCGCATGTCATGGGGGCCATAAATGCATGCCGCATGTCATGGGAGCCCCACATGAATGTCGCATGTCAAGGAGCCCCAACGTGCATGCCGCATGTATTGGGGGCCCAAATTCATGCCGCATGTCATGAGGGCCCTGCATGCATGCCACATGTCATGGGGGCCCCGCAGGCATTCCGCATGTCATGGGGGCCCCAAATGCATGCCGCATGTCATGGGGCCCAAAAGCTTGCCGCATGTCATGGGGGCCATAAATGCATGCCGCATGTCATGGGAGCCCCACATGAATGTCGCATGTCAAGGGGGCCCAACGTGCATGCCGCATGTATTGGGGGCCCCAAATTCATGCAGCATGTCATAGGGGCCCCACATGCATGGCGCATTTCATGGGGGCCCCACTTGCATGCAGCATGTAATCTGGCCCCCCAAATGGATGCCGCATGTCATAGGGGCCCCACATGCATGCCGCATATCATGGGGGCCCCAAATGCATGCAGCATGTCATAGTGGCCCCACGTGCATATAACATGTCATGGGGGACCCACATGCATGCCGCATGTCATGGGGGCCCCACATGCATGCCGCATGTCATGGGGGCCCCACATGCATGACGCATGTCATGGGGGCCCAAATGCATGACGCAGGTCATGAATGCTCCACGTGCATGCCGCATGTAATGGGGCCCCCAAATTCATGTTGCATGTCATAGGGGCCCCACGTGCATTCCGCATGTCATGGGGGCACCACTTGCATGCAGCATGTAATGGGGGATCCAAATGTATGCCGCATGTCATGGGGGTCCCACATGCATGCCGCATGTCATGGGGCCCACATGCATGCCGCATGTCATGGGGGCACCACTTGCATGCAGCATGTAATGGGGGATCCAAATGCATGACGCATGTCAAGGGGGCCCCACGTGCATGCCGCATGTCATGGGGACCCACATGCATGCCGCATGTCATGGAGGCCCCCATGACATGCGACAAGCATTTGGGCCCACATGCATGCCGCATACCATGGGGCCCCCAAATGCATGCCGCATGTCATAGGGGCCCCACGTGCATTCCGCATGTCATGGGGGCACCACTTGCATGCAGCATGTACTGGGGGATCCAAATGTATGCCGCATGTCATGGTGGTCCCACATGCATGCCGCATGTCATGGGGGCCCACATGCATGCCGCATGTCATGGGAGCCCCACATGCATGCCACATGTCATGGGGGCCCCAAATGAATGTTGCATGTCAAGGGGGCCCCACATGCATGCCGCATGTCATGGGGACCCGACATGCATGCCGCATGTCATGGGGGCCACATGCATGCCGCATGTCTCAGGTACCCCAAATGCATACAGCATGTTATGCATGCCGCATGTCATGGGGGCCCCACATGCATGCCGCATGTCATGGGAGCCCCAAATACATGCCGCATGTCATGGGGTCCCCAAATGCATGCCGCATGTCATGGGGGCCCCACATGCATGACGCATGTCATGGGGGCCCCACATGCATGACGCATGTCACGGGGGCCCCACATGCATGACGCATGTCATGGGAGCCCCACAAGAATGTCGCATGTCAAGGGGGCCCCACGTGCATGCCGCATGTCATGGGGATACCAAATGCATGCCGCATGTCATGGGGCCATAAATGCATGCCGCATGTCATGGGGGCCCCACGTGCATGCCACATGTCATTGGGGGCCCAAATGCATGACGCATGTCATGGATGCTCCACGTGCATGCCGCATGTTATGGGGCCCCCAAATTCATGTTGCATGTCATAGGGGCCCCACGTGCATTCCGCATGTCATGGGGCCCACAAATGCATGCCGCATGTCATAGGGGCCCCACATGCATGGCGCATTTCATGGGGGCCCTACATGCATGCCGCATGTCATGGGGGCCCAAAATGCATGCCTCATGTCATGGGGGCCCCAAATGCATGCCGCATGTCATAGTGGTTTCAAAATGCATGCTGCATGTCATGAGGGGCCACGTGCATGCCGCAAGTCATGGGGGCCCCAAATGCATGCCACATATCATGGGGGCCCCACGTGCATGCTGCATATATTGGGGGGCCCCAAATGCATGCCACATGTCATGAGGGCCCCGCTTGCATGCCGCATGTCATTGGGGCCCCGCAGGCATTCCGCATGTCATGGGGGCCCCACGTACATGCTGCATGTCATTGGGGCCCCACGTGCTTGCCGCATTTAATGGGGGACGCAAATGCATGCATGCCGCATGTCATTGGGGCCCCGCAGGCATTCCGCATGTCATGGGGGCCTCACGTGCATTCCGCATGTCATGGGGGCCCCACGTACATGCTGCATGTCATGGGGCCCCCCAAATGCAGGCCGCATGTCACAGGGGTCCCACATGCATGCCACATGTCATGAGGGCCCCACGTGCATGCCGCATGTCATAGGGGCCCCACGTGCATGCCGCATGTCATGGGGGCCACACATGCATGCCGCATGTCATGAGGGCCCCACATGCATGGCGCAAGTCATCGGGGCCACACGTGCATGCCTCGTGTCATGGGGGCCCCAAACGCATGCCTCATTACACGGGGGCCCCAAGTGCATGCTGCATGTCCTGTGGACCCCAAATGCATGCCGCATGTCTTGGGGACCCTAAATGTATGCTGCATGTCATGGGGGCCCAAAATACGTGCCAGATATCAGGGGGCCCCACATGCATGCCGCATGTCATGGGTGCCCCACATGCATGCTGCATTTCATGGGGTCCCAAATGCATGCCCCATGTCATGGGGTGCCCACGTGCATGCCGCAAGTCATGGGGTCCCCAAATGCATGCCTCATGTCATGGGGTCCCTAAATGCATGCCGCATGTCAAGGGGGCCCCAAATGTATGCCGCATGTAATGGGGCACCACGTACATGACGCATGTCATGGGGGCCCCAAATACGTGCTGCATGTCATGAGGGCCCCACATGCATGGCGCATGTCATGGGGGCCCCAAAGGCATGCCGCATGTCATGGGGGCCACAAATATGTGCCGCATGTCATGGGGGCCCAACGTGCATGCCGCATGTCTTGGGGCCCCAAATATTTGCCGCAAGTCGTGGGAGCCCCACATGCATGCCACGTGTCATGGGGTCCCCACATGCATTCCGCATGTCATGGGGGTTCCACATGCATGCCGCATGTCATGGGGGCCCCATGTGCATGTCACATTTCATGGGGGCCCCAAATGTATGCCGCATGTCATGAGGGCCCCAAATGCATGCCGCATGTCATGGAGGCCCCAAATGTATGCCGCATGTCATGGGGGCCCCAAATACATGCCGCATGTCATGGGGGCCCCCGTGCGTGCCGCATGTCATGGGGGCCACAAATACATGTCGCATGTTTTGGGGCCCCCAAATACGTGCCGCATGTCATGGGGGCCCCACGTGCTTGCCGCATGTTATGGAGTCCCCAAATGCATGCCGCCTGTCATGGGGGCCCCACGAGCATGCCGCATTTCCTTGGGGACCCTAAATGCATGCTACATGTCAGGGGCTCCAAATGCTTGCTGCATGTCATGGAAGCCCCAAATACATGCCGCTTGTAATGGGGGCGCCAAATGCATGGCGCATGTCATAGGGGCCCCACATGCATGCCACATATCATGAGGGCAACACGTGCATGCGCATGTAATGGGGGCCCCACATGCAAGCTGGGTGTTATTGGGGCCCAAATGCATGCCGCATGTCATGGGGGCCCCAAATACATGGCGCATGTCATGGGGGCCCCAAATGCATGCCGCATGTCAAGGGGGCCCCAAATTTTTGCCTCATGTCATGGGGGCCCCACATGCATGCTGGTTGTCATGGGGGACCAAATGCATGGCGCATGTTATGGGGGCCCCACGTGCATGCCGCTTGTCTTAGGGGCCCCAAGTACGTGCCGCATAATGGGGTCCCACATGCATGGTGCGTGTCATGGGGGCCCCACATGCATGCCGCATGTCATGACATGCGGCATGCATGTGGGACCCCCATGACACGTGGCATGCATGTGGCCCCCAAATTCATGCTGCATGTCATGGGGGCCCCAATTGCATGACCCATGTTATGGAGGCTGCACATGCATGCCACATTTCATGGGGGCCACAAATGCATGCCGCATGTCATTTGGGCCCCAAAAGTATGCTGCATATCATGGGGGGCCCCAAATACGTGCCGCATGTCATGAGGGCCCCACATGCATGGCGCATGTCATGGGGGCCCCAAATGCATGCCGCATGTTATGGGGGCCGCAAATATGTGCTGCATGTCATGTGGGCCCCAAATATGTGCCAAATGTCAAGAGAGCCCCACATGAATGTCGCGTGTCATGGGAGCCCCAAATGCTTGCCGCATGTCATTTCGTCCCCACATGCATGCCACAGGTCATGGGGGACCCACATACATGCCGCATGTCATGGGAGCCCCAAATGCATGCCCCCATTCATGGGGGCACCACGTGCATGCCGCATGTCATGGGGGCCCCAAATGCATACCGCATGTCATGGGGGCCCCAAATGCATGCCGCATGTTATGGGGGCCCTAAATGTATGCCGCATGTCATGGCAGCCCCAATACGTGCCACATGTCATGGGGGCCCCACGTGCATGCCGCATGTCATGGGTGCCCCACATGCATGCCTCATGTCATGGGGGCTCCAAATGCATGCCTCATGTCATGGCGTCCCCAAAGGCATGCCTCATGTCATGGGGGCCCCACATGCATGCCACATGTCATAGTGGCCCCACATGCATGCCACGTGTCAAGGGAGCCCCAAATGAATGTCGCATGTCAAGGGGGCCCCATGTGCATGCCGCATGTCATGGGGACCCACATGCATGCAGCATGTCATGGAGGCCCCATGACATGCGACAAGCATTTGGGCCCCACATGCATGCCGCATGCCATGGCCCCGCCAAATGCATGCCGCATGTCATGGGGGCCCCACATGCATGCCGCATGTCATGGGGGCCCAAATGCTTGCCACATGTCATGGGGGCCCCAAATGCATGCCGCATGTCTCAGGTACCCCAAATGCATGCAGCATGTTATGCATGCCCCAAATGCATGCCGCAAGTCATGGGAGCCCAAATGCATGCCGCATGTCATGGGGGCCCCACATGCATGCCGCATGTCATGGGGGCCCCAAATGCATGCCGCATGTCATGGGGGCCCCACGTGCTTGGCGCAAGTCATGGGTGCCCCACATGCATGACGCATGTCATCGGGGCCCCAAATGCATGCCACATGTCATAGGGGCCCCACATGCATGACGCATGTCATGGGGGCCCCACATGCATGCCGCATGTCAAGGGGGTCCCACATGCATGCTGCATGTCATGGGGGCCCAAATGCTTGCCTGCATGTCATGGGGGCCCCACATGCATGCCGCATGTCATGGGGCCCAAAAGCTTGCCGCATGTCATGGGGGCCATAAATGCATGCCGCATGTCATGGGAGCCCCACATGAATGTCGCATGTCAAGGAGCCCCAACGTGCATGCCGCATGTATTGGGGGCCCAAATTCATGCCGCATGTCATGAGGGCCCTGCATGCATGCCACATGTCATGGGGGCCCCGCAGGCATTCCGCATGTCATGGGGGCCCCAAATGCATGCCGCATGTCATGGGGCCCAAAAGCTTGCCGCATGTCATGGGGGCCATAAATGCATGCCGCATGTCATGGGAGCCCCACATGAATGTCGCATGTCAAGGGGGCCCAACGTGCATGCCGCATGTATTGGGGGCCCCAAATTCATGCAGCATGTCATAGGGGCCCCACATGCATGGCGCATTTCATGGGGGCCCCACTTGCATGCAGCATGTAATCTGGCCCCCCAAATGGATGCCGCATGTCATAGGGGCCCCACATGCATGCCGCATATCATGGGGGCCCCAAATGCATGCAGCATGTCATAGTGGCCCCACGTGCATATAACATGTCATGGGGGACCCACATGCATGCCGCATGTCATGGGGGCCCCACATGCATGCCGCATGTCATGGGGGCCCCACATGCATGACGCATGTCATGGGGGCCCAAATGCATGACGCAGGTCATGAATGCTCCACGTGCATGCCGCATGTAATGGGGCCCCCAAATTCATGTTGCATGTCATAGGGGCCCCACGTGCATTCCGCATGTCATGGGGGCACCACTTGCATGCAGCATGTAATGGGGGATCCAAATGTATGCCGCATGTCATGGGGGTCCCACATGCATGCCGCATGTCATGGGGGCCCACATGCATGCCGCATGTCATGGGGGCACCACTTGCATGCAGCATGTAATGGGGGATCCAAATGCATGACGCATGTCAAGGGGGCCCCACGTGCATGCCGCATGTCATGGGGACCCACATGCATGCCGCATGTCATGGAGGCCCCCATGACATGCGACAAGCATTTGGGCCCACATGCATGCCGCATACCATGGGGCCCCCAAATGCATGCCGCATGTCATAGGGGCCCCACGTGCATTCCGCATGTCATGGGGGCACCACTTGCATGCAGCATGTACTGGGGGATCCAAATGTATGCCGCATGTCATGGTGGTCCCACATGCATGCCGCATGTCATGGGGGCCCACATGCATGCCGCATGTCATGGGAGCCCCACATGCATGCCACATGTCATGGGGGCCCCAAATGAATGTTGCATGTCAAGGGGGCCCCACATGCATGCCGCATGTCATGGGGACCCGACATGCATGCCGCATGTCATGGGGGCCACATGCATGCCGCATGTCTCAGGTACCCCAAATGCATACAGCATGTTATGCATGCCGCATGTCATGGGGGCCCCACATGCATGACGCATGTCACGGGGGCCCCACATGCATGACGCATGTCATGGGAGCCCCACAAGAATGTCGCATGTCAAGGGGGCCCCACGTGCATGCCGCATGTCATGGGGATACCAAATGCATGCCGCATGTCATGGGGCCATAAATGCATGCCGCATGTCATGGGGGCCCCACGTGCATGCCACATGTCATTGGGGGCCCAAATGCATGACGCATGTCATGGATGCTCCACGTGCATGCCGCATGTTATGGGGCCCCCAAATTCATGTTGCATGTCATAGGGGCCCCACGTGCATTCCGCATGTCATGGGGCCCACAAATGCATGCCGCATGTCATAGGGGCCCCACATGCATGGCGCATTTCATGGGGGCCCTACATGCATGCCGCATGTCATGGGGGCCCAAAATGCATGCCTCATGTCATGGGGGCCCCAAATGCATGCCGCATGTCATAGTGGTTTCAAAATGCATGCTGCATGTCATGAGGGGCCACGTGCATGCCGCAAGTCATGGGGGCCCCAAATGCATGCCACATATCATGGGGGCCCCACGTGCATGCTGCATATATTGGGGGGCCCCAAATGCATGCCACATGTCATGAGGGCCCCGCTTGCATGCCGCATGTCATTGGGGCCCCGCAGGCATTCCGCATGTCATGGGGGCCCCACGTACATGCTGCATGTCATTGGGGCCCCACGTGCTTGCCGCATTTAATGGGGGACGCAAATGCATGCATGCCGCATGTCATTGGGGCCCCGCAGGCATTCCGCATGTCATGGGGGCCTCACGTGCATTCCGCATGTCATGGGGGCCCCACGTACATGCTGCATGTCATGGGGCCCCCAAATGCAGGCCGCATGTCACAGGGGTCCCACATGCATGCCACATGTCATGAGGGCCCCACGTGCATGCCGCATGTCATAGGGGCCCCACGTGCATGCCGCATGTCATGGGGGCCACACATGCATGCCGCATGTCATGGGGGATCCAAACTCATGCTGCATGTCATTGGGGCCCCAAGCGTATGCCGCATGTCATGGAGGCCCCATGTGCATGCCACATGTAATGGGGGCCACAAATGCATGCGGCATGTCATAGGGGCCCCACGTGCATGCCGCATGTCTCGGGCACCCCAAATTCATGCCGCATGTCATAGGGGCCCCACGTGCATGGCGCAAATCATGGGTGCCCCACATGCATGCCGCATGTCATCGGGGCCCCAAATGCATGCCGCATGTCATAGGGGCCCCACATGCATGCCGCATTTCATGGGGGACCCAAATGCATGCTGCATGTCATGGGGGCCCCAAATGCATGCCGCATGTCATGGGCCCCCCAAATGCATGCAGCATGTCTTGGTGCCCACAAATGCATGCCGCATGTCATAGGGGCCCCACATGCATGGCGCATTTCATGGGCCCCCCACATGCATGCGCATGTCATGGGGCCTCAAATGCGTGCCGCATGTCATGGGGGCCCCAAATGCATACCGCATGTCATGGGGGCCCACATGCATGCCGCATGTCATGGGGGCACCACTTGCATGCAGCATGTAATGGGGGCACCACTTGCATGCAGCATTTAAAGGGGGATCCAAATGCATGACGCATGTCAAGGGGGCCCCACGTGCATGCCGCATGTCATGGGGACCCACATGCATGCCGCATGTCATGGAGGCCCCCATGACATGCGACAAGCATTTGGGCCCCACATGCATGCCGCATGTCATGGGGCCCCCAAATGCATGCCGCATGTCATGGGGGCCCAAATGCATGCCACATGTCATGGGGGCCCAAATGCATGCCGCATGTCATGGGGGCCCAAATGCTTGCCGCATGTCATGGGGGCCATAAATGGATGCCGCATGTCATGGGAGCCCCACATGCATGCCACATGTCATGGGGGCCCCAAATGAATGTTGCATGTCAAGGGGGCCCCACGTGCATGCCGCATGTCATGGTGACCCCACATGCATGCCGCATGTCATGGGGGCCCCACATGCATGCCGCATGTCTCAGGTACCCCAAATGCATGCAGCATGTTATGCATGCCCCACATGCATGCCGCATGTCATGGGGGCCCCAAATACATGCCGCATGTCATGGGTGCCCCACATGCATGCCGCATGTCATCGGGGCCCTAAATGCATGCCGCATGTCATGGGGGCCATAAATGCATGCCGCATGTCATGGGGGCCCAACGTGCATGCTGCATGTATTGTGGGCCCCAAATTCATGCTGCATGTCATGGGGGGCCCAAATGCATGCCGCATGTCATGGGGTTCCCACGTGCATGCCGCATGTAATGGGGGATTCAAATGCATGCCGCATGTCATGGGGGTCCCACGTGCATGCCGCATGTCATGGGGATTCGAATGTATGCCGCATGGCTTGGGGGTCCCACATGCATGCTGCATGTCATGGGGGCCCCAAATGCATGCATCAAGTCATGGGGGCCCCAAATGCATGCCTTAATTCATGGGGGCTCCAAATGCATGCCGCATGTCATGGGGGCCCCACATGCATGCCGCATGTCATGGGGCCCCCAAATGCATGCCGCATGTCATGGGGCCCAAATGCTTGCCGCATGTCATGGGGGCCATAAATGCATGCTGCATGTCATGGGGGCCCAACGTGCATGCCGCATGTATTGGGGGCCCCAAATTCATGCCGCATGTCATGGGGGCCCCGCAGGCATGCCGCATGTCATGGGGGCGCCAAATGCATGCCGCATGTCATAGTGGCCCCAAATGCATGCCGCATGTCATGGTAGCCCCACATGCATGCCACATGTCATGGGGGACCCACGTGCATGCCGCATGTCATGAAAGCCCCACGTGCATGCCGCATGTCATGGGGGCCCCACATGCATGCCACATGTCATGGGGGCCCCAAATGCATGCCACATGTCATGGGGGCCCCACGTGCATGCCGCATGTCATGAAAGCCCCACGTGCATGCCGCATGTCATGTGGTCCCCACGTGCATTCCGCATGTCATGGGGGCTCTACATGCATGCCGCATGTCATGGGGGCACCAAGTGCATGCCTCATGTCATGGGGGCCCCAAATGCATGCCGCATGTCATGGTGGCTCCAAAAGCATGCCGCATGTCATGTGGGCCCCAAATGTATGCCACATGTCATGGGGGCCCCAAGAGCATACCGCATGACATGGGGGCCCCAAGTGCTTGAGGCATGTCATGGGGGCCCAACATGCATGCCGCATGTCTTGGGTACCCCAAATGCATGTCGCATGTCATTTTTGCCCCACATGCATGAAGCATGTCATGGTGGCACCAAATGCATTCTACATATCATGGAGGCCCCACGTGCATGCCATGACATGCGGCATGCACGTGGGGCCCCCTTGACATGCAACATTCATTTGGGGCCCCCATGACATGTGGCATGCATGTGGGGCTCCCATGACATGCGGCATCCATTTATGGCCCCCATGACATGCGGCAAGCATTTGGGCCCCCATGACATGCGGCATGCATTTGGGCCCCCATGACATGCGGCATGCATCTGGGCCCCCATGACATGCGGCATGCATTTGGGGGCCCCATGACATGCGGCATGCATGTGGGGCCCAAATGCATGCCGCATGTCATGGGGACCCCAAATGCATGCCGCATGTCATGGGGGCCCAAATGCATGCCGCATGTCTCAGGTACCCCAAATGCATGCAGCATGTTATGCATGCCCCACATGCATGCCGCATGTCATGGGTGCCCCACATGCATGCCGCATGTCATGGGTGCCCCACATGCATGCCGCATGTCATCGGGGCCCTAAATGCATGCCGCATGTCATGGGGGCCATAAATGCATACCGCATGTCATGGGGGCCCAACGTGCATGCCGCATGTATTGTGGGCCCCAAATTCATGCTGCATGTCATGAGGGCCCTGCATGCATGCCGCATGTCATGGGGGCCCCGCAGGCATCCCGCATGTCATGGGGGGCCCAAATGCATGCCGCATGTCATGGGGTTCCCACGTGCATGCCGCATGAAATGGGGGATTCAAATGCATGCCACATGTAATGGGGGATTCAAATGCATGCCGCATGTCATGGGGGTCCCACGTGCATGCCGCATGTCATGGGGATTCAAATGTATGCCGCATGGCTTGGGGGTCCCACATGCATGCTGCATGTCATGGGGGCCCCAAATGCATGCGTCAAGTCATGGGGGCCCCAAATGCATGCCTTAATTCATGGGGGCTCCAAATGCATGCCGCATGTCATGGGGGCCCCACATGCATGCCGCATGTCATGGGCCCCCAAATGCATGCCGCATGTCATGGGGCCCCCAAATGCATGCCGCATGTCATGGGGGCCCAAATGCATGCCGCATGTCATGGGGGCCCAAATGCATGCCGCATGTCATGGGGGCCATAAATGGATGCCGCATGTCATGGGAGCCCCACATGCATGCCACATGTCATGGGGGCCCCAAATGAATGTTGCATGTCAAGGGGGCCCCACGTGCATGCCGCATGTCATGGTGACCCCACATGCATGCCGCATGTCATGGGGGCCCCACATGCATGCCGCATGTCTCAGGTACCCCAAATGCATGCAGCATGTTATGCATGCCCCACATGCATGCCGCATGTCATGGGGGCCCCAAATACATGACGCATGTCATGGGTGCCCCACATGCATGCCGCATGTCATCGGGGCCCTAAATGCATGCCGCATGTCATGGGGGCCACAAATGCATGCCGCATGTCTCAGGTACCCCAAATGCATGCAGCATGTTATGCATGCCCCAAATGTATGCCGCATGTCATGGGGGCCCCACATGCATGCCGCATGTCATGGGGCCCCACAAGCATGCCGCATGTCACGGAGGCCCCAAATGCATGCCACATGTCATGGGAGCCCCACATGAATGTCGCATGTCAAGGGGGGCCACGTGCATGCCGCATGTCATGGGGACCCCAAATGCATGCCGCATGTCATGGGGGCCATAAATGCATGCCGCATGTCATGGGGGCCCAACGTGCATGCCGCATGTATTGTGGGCCCCAAATTCATGCTGCATGTCATGAGGGCCCTGCATGCATGCCGCATGTCATGGGGGCCCCGCAGGCATTCCGCATTTCATGGGGGGCCCAAATGCATGCCGCATGTCATGGGGTTCCCACGTGCATGCCGCATGTAATGGGGGATTCAAATGCATGCCGCATGTCATGGGGGTCCCACGTGCATGCCGCATGTCATGGGGATTCAAATGTATGCCGCATGGCTTGGGGGTCCCACATGCATGCTGCATGTCATGGGGGCCCCAAATGCATGCGTCAAGTCATGGGGGCCCCAAATGCATGCCTTAATTCATGGGGGCTCCAAATGCATGCCGCATGTCATGGGGGCCCAACATGCATGCCGCATGTCATGGGGTTCCCACATGCATGCCGCATGTCATGGGGCCCAAATGCTTGCCGCATGTCATGGGGGCCATAAATGCATGCTGCATGTCATGGGGGCCCAACGTGCATGCCGCATGTATTGGGGGCCCCGCAGGCATGCCGCATGTCATGGGGGCCCCGCAGGCATGCCGCATGTCATGGGGGCCCCACGTGCATGCCGCATGTCATGGGGGCCCCACGTGCATGCCGCATGTCATGGGGGCGCCAAATGCATGCCGCATGTCATAGTGGCCCCAAATGCATACTGCCTGTCATGGGACCTCCACATGCATGCCGCATGTCATGGGCCCCCATGTGCATGCTGCATGTCATGGGGGCCCCAAATGCATGCCGCATGTTATGTGGCCCCATGTGCATGACGTATGTTATGGGGCCCCATGTGCATGCCACATGCCATGGGGTCCACATGCATACCGCATGTCATTGGGGGAACATGTGCATACCGCATATCATGGGCCCCACATGCATACCGCATGTCATAGGTGCCCCAAATGCATGCCGCATGTCATGGGGCCCCATGTGCATGCCACATGTCATGGAGGCCCCAAATGCATGCCGCATGTCATTGGGGCCCCAAATGCATACTGCCTGTCATGGGACCTCCACATGCATGCCGCATGTCATGGGGCCCCATGTGCATGCTGCATGTCATGGGGGCCCCAAATGCATACTGCCTGTCATGGGACCTCCACATGCATGCCGCATGTCATGGGGCCCCATGTGCATGCTGCATGTCATGGGGGCCCCAAATGCATGCCGCCTGTTATGTGGCCCCATGTGCATGACGTATGTTATGGGGCCCCATGTGCATGCCGCATGTCATGGGGGCCCACATGCATGCCACATGTCATGGGGGCACCACATGCATACCGCATGTCATGGGGCTCCACGTGCATACCGCATGTCATGGGGCCCCACGTGCATGACGCATGTTATGGGTGCCCCAAATGCATGCCGCATGTCATGGGGGCCAAAAATGCATGCCACATGTCATGGGGGCCACACGTGCATGACACATGTAATGGGGGCTCCGCATGCATGCCACATGTCAACGAGGCCCCACGTGCATGCCACATTTCATTGGGGGCCCAAATGCACGCTGCATGTCAGAGGCCACAAATGCATGCTGCATGTCATGGGGCCCCACATGCATGCCCCATGTCTTGGGGGCCTCAAATGCATGCTGCACGTGATGGGGGCCCCAAATGCATGCCGCATATCATGTGGCCCCAAGTGCATGACGCATGTCATGGGGCCCCTTGTGCATGCCGCATGTCATGAGGGCCCACATGCATGCCACATGTCATGGGGGCCCCAAATGCATGCCGCATGTCATGTGGCCCCAAGTGCATGACGCATGTCATGGGGCCCCTTGTGCATGCCGCATGTCATGAGGGCCCACATGCATGCCACATGTCATGGGGGCACCACATGCATACCGCATGTCATGGGGCTCCACGTGCATACCGCATGTCATTGGGCCCCACGTGCATGACGCATGTTATGGGTGCCCCAAATGCATGCCACATGTCATGGGGGCCACACTTGCATGACACATGTCATGGGGGCTCCACGTGCATGCCACATTTCATTGGGGGCCCAAATGCATGCTGCATGTCAGAGGCCACAAATGCATGCCGCATGTCATGGGGGCCCCACATGCATTCCGCATGTCATGGGGGCTCTACATCCATGCCGCATGTCATGAGGGCACCAAGTGCATGCCGCATGTCATGGGGGCCCCAAATGCATGCCGCATGTCATGGGGGCTCCAAATGCATGCCGCATGTCATGGGGGCCCCAAATGCATGCCACATGTCATGGGGGCCCCAAGAGCATGCCGCGTGACATGGGGGCCCCACGTGCTTGACGCATGTCATGGGGGCCCCACATGCATGCCGCATGTCTTGAGTACCCCAAATGCATGTCGCATGTCATTTGGGCTCCACATGCATGACGCATGTCATGGTGGCCCCAAATGCATTCTACATATCATGGAGGCCCCACGTCCATGCCGCATGTCATGTGGGCCCCAAATGCAAGCCGCCTGTCATGGGGGCCAAAAAAGCATTCCGCATGTCAAGGGGACCCCAAATGCATGCCTCATGTCATGGGGGCCACAAATGCATGCTGCATGTCATGGGGCCCCACATGCATGCCCCATGTCTTGGGGGCCTCAAATGCATGCTGGACGTGATGGGGGACCCAAATGCATGGCACATGTCATGGTAGCCGACACGCATGCCGCATGTCATGGGGGCCTCAAATACGTGCCACATGTCATGGGGGCCCCACATGCATGGTGCATGTCATAGGGGGCCCACATGCATGCCGCATGTCATGGGGCCCCACATGCATGCCGCATGTCATGGGGGCCTCAAATGTATGCTTCATGTCATGGGGGCCCCAAATGCAAAGTGCATGTCATGGGGCCTCACGTGCATACTGCATGTCATGGGGACCCCCAAAGCTTGACTCATGTCATGGGGGCCCCAAATGCATTCTGCATGTCATGGGAGCTCCACATGCATGCCGCATGTCATGTGGCCCCACGTGCATGCCGCATGTCATGGGGGACCCAAATGCATACCGCATATCATGGGGGCAACACGTGTATACCGCATATCATGGGGCCCCACGTGCATACCGCATGTCATTGGGGCCCCAAATGCATACAACCTGTCATGGGATCTCCATATGCATGCCGCATGTCATGGGGTCCCATGTGCATGCCGCATGTCATGTGGCCCCAAGTGCATGCCACATGTCATGGGGCCCCATGAGCATTCCGCATGTCATGGGGGTTCCATGTGCATGCCACATGGAATGGGGAACCCACATGCATGCCGCATGTCATGGGGGCCCACATGCATGCCGCATGTCATGGGGGCCCACATGCATGACGCATGTCATGGAGGCACCAAATGCATACCGCATGTCATGGGGCTCCACGTGCATACCGCATGTCATGGGGCCCCAAGTGCATGCCGCATGTCATGGATGCCCCAAATACATGCCGCATGTCATGGGGGCCAAAAAAACATGCCGCTTGTCATAGGGGCCCCAAATGCATTCCGCATGTCATGGGGGTCACACGTGCATGCCCCATGTCATGGGAGCTCCACATGCATGCCACATGTCATGTAGGCCCCACGTGCATGCCGCATTTCATTGGGGGCCCCAAATGCATGCTGCATGTCAGGGGCCACAAATGCATGCTGCATGTCATGGGGGCCCCAAATACGTGCCACATATCATGGGGGCACCAAATGCATGGGCCATGTCATAGGGGCCCCACATGCATGCCGCATGTCATGGGGCCCCAAATGCATGCTGCATGTCATGTGGTCCCCACTTGCATTCCGAATATCATGGGGGCTCTACATGCATGCCGCATGTCATGGGGGCACCAAGTGCATGCCTCATGTCATGGGGGCCCCAAATGCATCACGCATGTCATGGCGTCCCCAAAGGCATGCCTCATGTCATGGGGGCCCCACATGCATGCCACATGTCAAGGGAGCCCCAAATGAATGTCGTATGTCAAGGGGGCCCCATGTGCATGCCGCATGTCATGGGGACCCACATGCATGCAGCATGTCATGGAGGCCCCATGACATGCGACAAGCATTTGGGCCCCCAAATGCATGCCGCATGTCATGGGGGCCCCACATGCATGCCGCATGTCATGGGGGCCCAAATGCTTGCCACATGTCATGGGGGCCATAAATCCATGCCGCATGTCATGGGGGCCCCAAATGCATGCCGCATGTCTCAGGTACCCCAAATGCATGCAGCATGTTATGCATGCCCCAACTGCATGCCGCATGTCATGGGAGCCCACATGCATGTCGCATGTCATGGGGCCCCCACATGCATGCCGCATGTCATGGGGGCCCCACATGCATGCCACATGTCATGGGGGCCCCACATGCATGCCGCATGTCATGGGGGGCCCACATGCATGCCGCATGTCATGGGGGCCCCACGTGCTTGCTGCATGTCATGGGGGCCCCACGTGCATGCCTCATGTCACGGGGGTCACAAATGTATGCCGCATGTCATGGGGCCCCACGTGCATGCCGCATGTCATGCCCCCCCAAATGCATGCCGCATGTCATAGGGGTCCCACATGCATGCCGCATGTCATGGGGGCCCCAAATGCATGCTGCATGTCATAGTGGCCCCAAATGCATGCTGCATGTCATGAGGGCCCCACGTGCATGCCGCATGTCATGGGGGACCCAAATGCATGCCGCATGTCATGGGGGCCCCAAATGCATGCCGCATGTCATGGGGGATCCAAACTCATGCTGCATGTCATTGGGGCCCCAAGCGTATGCCGCATGTCATGGAGGCCCCATGTGCATGCCACATGTAATGGGGGCCCCAAATGCATGCGGCATGTCATAGGGGCCCCACGTGCATGCCGCATGTCTCGGGCACCCCAAATGCATGCCGCATATAATGGGGCCCCCAAATTCATGCCGCAAGTCATGGGGGCCATAAATGCATGCCGCATGTCAAGGGGCCCCCACGTGCATGACGCATGTCATGGGGACCCACATGCATGCCACATGTCATGGAGGCCCCCATGACATGCGGCAAGCATTTGGGCCCCACATGCATGCTGCATGCCATGGGGCCCCCAAATGCATGCCGCATGTCAAGGGGGCCCAACATGCATGTCGCATGTCATGGGGGCCCAAATGCTTGCCGCATGTCATGGAGGCCTCACATGCTTGCCGCATGTCATGGGGCCCAAAAGCTTGCCGCATGTCATGGGGGCCATAAATGCATGCCGCATGTCATGGGAGCCCCACATGAATGGCGCATGTCAAGGGGGCCCAACGTGCATGCCGCATGTATTGGGGGCCCCAAATTCATGCCGCAAGTCATGAGGGCCCTGCATGCATTCCGCATGTCATGGGGGGCCCCATGTGCATGCCGCATGTCATGGGGGCCCCAAATGCATGCCGCATGTCATGGGGGCCCCACGTGCATGCTGCATGTCATGGGGCCCCCAAATGCATGCAGCATGTCATGGGGCCCCACTTGCATGCATCATGTAATGGGGGTCCCACCTTGCATGCAGCATGTCATGAGGGCCCCACATGCATGCCGCATGTCATGGGGTTCCCACGTGCATGCTGCATGTCATTGGGGCCCCACGTGCTTGCCGCATGTCACGAGGGCCACAAATGTATGCCGCATGTCATGGGGGCCCCACGTGCATGCCACATGTCATGGGGAGCCCACATGCATGCCGCATGTCATGGGGGGCCCCACATGCATGGAGCATGTCATGGGGGCCCCACGTGCATGCCGCATGTCATGGGGGATCCAAACTCATGCCGCATGTCATTGGGGCCCCAAGCGTATGCCGCATTTCATGGGGGCCCCATGTGCATGCCACATGTAATGTGGGCCCCAAATGCATGCGGCATGTCATAGAGGCCCCACGTGCATGCCGCATGTCTCGGGCACCCCAAATGCATGCAGCATGTTATGGGGGCCCCACGTGCATGCCGCATGTCTCAGGTACCCCAAATGCATGCAGCATGTTATGCAGGCCCCAAATGCATGCCGCATGTCATGGGGGCCCCACATGCATGCCGCATGTCATGGGTGCCCCAAATGCATGCCGCATGACATGGGGGCTCCACGTGCATGCCGCATTTCATGGGGGACCCAAATGCATGCCGCATGTCATGGGGCCCCCAAATGCATGTCGCATGTCATGGGGGCCCCACGTGCATGATGCATGTCATGGGGGCCCCAAATGAATTCCTCATGTCATGGGGGCCCCAAATGCATGCCGCATGTCATGGGGCCCCCCAAATGCATGCAGCATGTCTTGGGGCCCACAAATGCATGCCGCATGTCATAGGGGCCCCACATGCACGGCGTATTTCATGGGGGCCCCAAATGCGTGCCGCATATCATGGGGGCCCCAAATTCATGCCGCAAGTCATGGGGGCCATAAATGCATGCCGCATGTCAAGGGCGCCCCACGTGCATGACGCATGTCATGGGGGCCCCAAATACATGCCGCATGTCATGGGTGCCCCACATGCATGCCGCATGTCATCGGGGCCCTAAATGCATGCCGCATGTCATGGGGGCCATAAATGCATGCCGCATGTCATGGGGGCCCAACGTGCATGCCGCATGTATTGTGGGCCCAAAATTCATGCTGCATGTCATGAGGGCCCCCAAATGCATGCCGCATGTCATGGGGCCCCCAAATGCATGCCGCATGTCATGGGGTTCCCACATGCATGCCGCATGTCATGGGGCCCAAATGCTTGCCGCATGTCATGGGGGCCATAAATGCATGCTGCATGTCATGGGGGCCCAACGTGCATGCCGCATGTATTGGGGGCCCCAAATTCATTCCGCATGTCATGGGGGCCCCGCAGGCATGCCGCATGTCATGGGGGCCCCACGTGCATGCCGCATGTCATGGGGGCCCCACGTGCATGCCGCATGTCATGGGGGTGCCAAATGCATGCCGCATGTCATAGTGGCCCCAAATGCATGCTGCATGTCATGGTAGCCCCACATGCATGCCACATGTCATGGGGGACCCACTTGCATGCCGCATGTCATGAAAGCCCCACGTGCATGCCGCATGTCATGGGGGCCCCACATGCATGCCACATGTCATGGGGGCCCCAAATGCATGCCACATGTCATGGGGGCCCCACGTGCATGCCGCATGTCATGAAAGCCCCACGTGCATGCCGCATGTCATGTGGTCCCCACGTGCATTCCGCATGTCATGGGGGCTCTACATGCATGCCGCATGTCATGGGGGCACCAAGTGCATGCCTCATGTCATGGGGGCCCCAAATGCATGCCGCATGTCATGGTGGCTCCAAAAGCATGCCGCATGTCATGTGGGCCCCAAATGTATGCCACATGTCATGGGGGCCCCAAGAGCATACCGCATGACATGGGGGCCCCAAGTGCTTGAGGCATGTCATGGGGGCCCAACATGCATGCCGCATGTCTTGGGTACCCCAAATGCATGTCGCATGTCATTTGGGCCCCACATGCATGAAGCATGTCATGGTGGCACCAAATGCATTCTACATATCATGGAGGCCCCACGTGCATGCCACATGTCATGGGGGCCCCAAATGCAAGCCACATGTCATGGGGGCCAAAAAAGCATGCCGCGTGTCATAGGGGCCCCAAATGCATTCCGAATGTCATGGGGGTCACACATTCATGTCGCATGTCATGGGGGCCCCACGTGCATTCCACATTTCATTGGGGGCCCGAAATGCATGCTGCATGTCTGGGGCCCCAAATGCATGCTGCATGTGATGGGGGCCCCAAATGCATGCAACATGTCATGGTAGCCCCACATGCATGCCACATGTCATTGGGGACCCACGTGAATGCCGCATGTCATGAAAGCCCCACGTGCATGCCGCATGTCATAGGGGCCCCACATGCATGCCACATGTCATGGGGGCCCCAAATGCATGCCACATGTCAGGGGGGCCCCAAATGCATGCCGTATGTCATGGGTGCCCCAAATGCATGCCGCTTGTCATGGGTACCCCAAATGCATGCCGCATATCATGTGTACCCCAAATGCATACCCCATGTCATGGGGGACCCACGTGCATACCGCATGTCATGGGGCTCCACGTGCATACCGCATGTCATTGGGCCCCACGTGCATGACGCATGTTATGGGTGCCCCAAATGCATGCCACATGTCATGGGGGCCACACTTGCATGACACATGTCATGGGGGCTCCACGTGCATGCCACATTTCATTGGGGGCCCAAATGCATGCTGCATGTCAGAGGCCACAAATGCATGCCGCATGTCATGGGGTCCCCACATGCATTCCGCATGTCATGGGGGCTCTACATCCATGCCGCATGTCATGAGGGCACCAAGTGCATGCCGCATGTCATGGGGGCCCCAAATGCATGCCGCATGTCATGGGGGCTCCAAATGCATGCCGCATGTCATGGGGGGCCCAAATGCATGCCGCATGTCTTGAGTACCCCAAATGCATGTCGCATGTCATTTGGGCCCCACATGCATGACGCATGTCATGGTGGCCCCAAATGCATTCTACATATCATGGAGGCCCCACGTCCATGCCGCATGTCATGTGGGCCCCAAATGCAAGCCGCCTGTCATGGGGGCCAAAAAAGCATTCCGCATGTCAAGGGGACCCCAAATGCATGCCTCATGTCATGGGGGCCACAAATGCATGCTGCATGTCATGGGGCCCCACATGCATGCCCCATGTCTTGGGGGCCTCAAATGCATGCTGCACGTGATGGGGGACCCAAATGCATGGCACATGTCATGGTAGCCGACACGCATGCCGCATGTCATGGGGGCCTCAAATACGTGCCACATGTCATGGGGGCCCCACATGCATGGTGCATGTCATAGGGGCCCCACATGCATGCCGCATGTCATGGGGCCCCACATGCATGCCGCATGTCATGGGGGCCTCAAATGTATGCTGCATGTCATGGGGGCCCCAAATGCATGCCGCATGTCATGGGGTCCCCACATGCATTCCGTATGTCATGGGGGCTCTACATCCATGCCGCATGTCATGAGGGCCCCAAGTGCATGCCGCATGTCATGAGGGCCCCAAGTGCATGCCGCATGTCATGGGGGCCCCAAATGCATGCCGCATGTCATGGGGGCTCCAAATGAATGCCGCATGTCATGGGGGCCCCAAATGCATGCCACATGTCATGGTGGCCCCAAGAGCATGCCGCGTGACATGGGGGCCCCACGTGCTTGACGCATGTCATGGGGGCCCCACATGCATGACGCATGTCTTGAGTACCCCAAATGCATGTCGCATGTCATTTGGGCCCCACATGCATGACGCATGTCATGGTGGCACCAAATGCATTCTACATATCATGGAGGCCCCACGTCCATGCTGCATGTCATGGGGGCCCCAATTGCATGCTGCGTGTCTTGGGAACCCCAAATGCATGTCGCATGTCATGTGGCCCCACGTGCATGCCGCATGTCATGGGGACCCATGTGCATGCCAAATGTCATGGGGGTACCACGTGCATGCCACATATCATGGGGTCCCCACATGCATGCCTCATTTCATGGGGGCCCCAAATGCAAAGTGCATGTCATGGGGGCCTCACGTGCATACTGCATGTCATGGGGACCCCCAAAGCTTGACTCATGTCATGGGGGTCTCAAATGCATTCTGCATGTCATGGGAGCTCCACATGCATGCCGCATGTCATGTGGCCCCACGTGCATGCCGCATGTCATGGGGGACCCAAATGCATACCGCATATCATGGGGGCAACACGTGTATACCGCATATCATGGGGCCCCACGTGCATACCGCATGTCATTGGGGCCCCAAATGCATACAACCTGTCATGGGATCTCCATATGCATGCCGCATGTCATGGGGTCCCATGTGCATGCCGCATGTCATGTGGCCCCAAGTGCATGCCACATGTCATGGGGCCCCATGAGCATTCCGCATGTCATGGGGGTTCCATGTGCATGGCACATGGAATGGGGAACCCACATGCATGCCGCATGTCATGGGGGCCCACATGCATGCCGCATGTCATGGGGGCCCACATGCATGCCGCATGTCATGGAGGCACCAAATGCATACCGCATGTCATGGGGCTCCACGTGCATGCCGCATGTCATGGATGCCCCAAATACATGCCGCATGTCATGGGGGCCAAAAAAACATGCCACTTGTCATAGGGGCCCCAAATGCATTCCGCATGTCATGGGGGTCACACGTGCATGCCCCATGTCATGGGGGCTCCACATGCATGCCACATGTCATGTAGGCCCCACGTGCATGCCGCATTTCATTGGGGGCCCCAAATGCATGCTGCATGTCAGGGGCCACAAATGCATGCTGCATGTCATGGGGGCCCCAAATACGTGCCACATATCATGGGGGCACCAAATGCATGGGCCATGTCATAGGGGCCCCACATGCATGCCGCATGTCATGTGGTCCCCACTTGCATTCCGAATATCATGGGGGCTCTACATGCATGCCGCATGTCATGGGGGCACCAAGTGCATGCCTCATGTCATGGGGGCCCCAAATGCATCACGCATGTCATGGCGTCCCCAAAGGCATGCCTCATGTCATGGGGGCCCCACATGCATGCCACATGTCATAGTGGCCCCACATGCATGCCACGTGTCAAGGGAGCCCCAAATGAATGTCGTATGTCAAGGGGGCCCCATGTGCATGCCGCATGTCATGGGGACCCACATGCATGCAGCATGTCATGGAGGCCCCATGACATGCGACAAGCATATGGGCCCCCAAATGCATGCCGCATGTCATGGGGGCCCCACATGCATGCCGCATGTCATGGGGGCCCAAATGCTTGCCACATGTCATGGGGGCCATAAATCCATGCCGCATGTCATGGGGGCCCCAAATGCATGCCGCATGTCTCAGGTACCCCAAATGCATGCAGCATGTTATGCATGCCCCAAATGCATGCCGCATGTCATGGGAGCCCACATGCATGTCGCATGTCATGGGGGGGCCACATGCATGCCGCATGTCATGGGGGCCCCACATGCATGCCGCATGTCATGGGGGCCCCACATGCATGCCGCATGTCATGGGGGCCCCACGTGCTTGCTGCATGTCATGGGGGCCCCACGTGCATGCCTCATGTCACGGGGGTCACAAATGTATGCCGCATGTCATGGGGGCCCCACGTGCATGCCGCATGTCATGCCCCCCAAATGCATGCCGCATGTCATAGGGGTCCCACATGCATGCCGCATGTCATGGGGGCCCCAAATGCATGCTGCATGTCATAGTGGCCCCAAATGCATGCTGCATGTCATGAGGGCCCCACGTGCATGCCGCATGTCATGGGGGACCCAAATGCATGCCGCATGTCATGGGGGCCCCAAATGCATGCCGCATGTCATGGGGGATCCAAACACATGCTGCATGTCATTGGGGCCCCAAGCGTATGCCGCATGTCATGGAGGCCCCATGTGCATGCCACATGTAATGGGGGCCCCAAATGCATGCGGCATGTCATAGGGGCCCCACGTGCATGCCGCATGTCTCGGGCACCCCAAATGCATGCCGCATATAATGGGGCCCCCAAATTCATGCCGCAAGTCATGGGGGCCATAAATGCATGCCGCATGTCAAGGGGCCCCCACGTGCATGACGCATGTCATGGGGACCCACATGCATGCCACATGTCATGGAGGCCCCCATGACATGCGGCAAGCATTTGGGCCCCACATGCATGCTGCATGCCATGGGGCCCCCAAATGCATGCCGCATGTCAAGGGGGCCCAACATGCATGTCGCATGTCATGGGGGCCCAAATGCTTGCCGCATGTCATGGAGGCCTCACATGCATGCCGCATGTCATGGGGCCCAAAAGCTTGCCGCATGTCATGGGGGCCATAAATGCATGCCGCATGTCATGGGAGCCCCACATGAATGGCGCATGTCAAGGGGGCCCAACGTGCATGCCGCATGTATTGGGGGCCCCAAATTCATGCCGCATGTCATGGGGGGCCCAAATGCATGCCGCATGTCATGGGGGCCCCAAATGCATGCCTCAAGTCATGGGGCCCCCCAAATGGATGCCGCATTTCATAGGGGCCCCACATGCATGACGCATATCTTAGGGCCCACAAATGCATGCCGCATGTCATAGGGGCCCCACATGCATGGCACATGTCATAGGGGCCCCACGTACATGGCTCATGTCATGGGTGCCCCACCTGCATGCCGCATGTCATTGGGGCCCCAATTGCATGCCGCATGCCATAGGGGCCCCACATGCATGGCGCATGTCATGGGGGCCCCAAATGCATGCCGCATGTTATGGGGGCCCCATGTGCATGCCGCATGTCATGGGGGCCCCAAATGCATGCCGCATGTCATGGGGGCCCCACGTGCATGCCGCATGTCATGGGAGCCCCAAATGCATACAGCATGTCATGGGGCCCCACTTGCATGCCGCATGTCTCAGGTACCCCAAATGCATGCAGCATGTTATGCAGGCCCCAAATGCATGCCGCATGTCATGGGGGCTCCACATGCATGCCGCATGTCATGGGGCCCCACATGCATGCCGCATGTCATGGGTGCCCCAAATGCATGCCGCATGTCATGGGGGCTCCACGTGCATGCCGCATTTCATGGGGGACCCAAATGCATGCCGCATGTCATGGGGCCCCCAAATGCATGTCGCATGTCATGGGGGCCCCACGTGCATGCTGCATGTCATGGGGGCCCCAAATGAATGCCTCATGTCATGGGGGCCCCAAATGCATGCCGCACGTCATGGGGCCCCCCAAATGCATGCAGCATGTCTTGGGGCCCACAAATGCATGCCACATGTCATAGGGGCCCCACATGCATGGCGTATTTCATGGGGGCCCCAAATGCGTGCCGCATATCATGGGGGCCCCAAATTCATGCCGCAAGTCATGGGGGCCATAAATGCATGCCGCATGTCAAGGGCGCCCCACGTGCATGACGCATGTCATGGGGACCCACATGCATGCCGCATGTCATGGAGGCCCCCATGACATGCGGCAAGCATTTGGGCCCCACATGCATGCTGCATGCCATGGGGACCCCAAATGCATGCCGAATGTCAAGGGGCCCAAAAGCTTGCCGCATGTCATGGGGGCCATAAATGCATGCCGCATGTCATGGGAGCCCCACATTAATGTCGCATGTCAAGGGGGCCCAACGTGCATGCCGCATGTATTGGGGGCCCCAAATTCATGCCGCATGTCATGAGGGCCCTGCATGCATGCCACATGTCATGGGGGCCCCGCAGGCATTCCGCATGTCATGGGGGCCCCAAATGCATGCCTCAAGTCATTGGGGCCCCACATGCATGCCGCATGTCATGGGGTCCCCACATGCATGCCGCATGTCATGGGGGCTCAAATGCTTGCCGCATGTCATGGGGGCCATAAATGCATGCTGCATGTCATGGGGGCCCAACAAGCATGCCGCATGTATTGGGGGGCCCAAATTCATGCAGCATGTCATAGAGGCCCCACATGCATGGCGCATTTCATGGGGGCCCCACTTGCATGCAGCATGTAATGGGGGATCCAAATGCATGCTGCACGTCATGGGGGCCCCACGTGCATGCCGCATGTCATGGGGGCCCCGCAGGCATTCCACATGTCATGGGGGCCCCAAATAAATGCTGCATTTCATGGGGGCCCCACGTGCATGCCGCATGTCATCTGGCCCCCCAAATGGATGCCGCATGTCATAGGGGCCCCACATGCATGCCGCATATCATGGGGGCCCCAAATGCATGCAGCATGTCATAGTGGCCCCACGTGCATACCACATGTCATGGGGGCCCCACATGCATGCCGCATGTCATGGGGGCCCCACATGCATGCCGCATGTCATGGGGGCCCAAATGCATGACGCATGTCATGAATGCTCCACGTGCATGCCGCATGTAATGGGGCCCCCAAATTCATGTTGCATGTCATAGGGGCCCCACGTGCATTCCGCATGTCATGGGGGCACCACTTGCATGCAGCATGTAATGGGGGCACCACTTGCATGCAGCATGTAATGGGGGATCCAAATGTATGCCGCATGTCATGGGGGTCCCACATGCATGCCGCATGTCATGGGGGCCCACATGCATGCCGCATGTGATGGGGGCACCACTTGCATGCAGCATGTAATGGGGGATCCAAATGCATGACGCATGTCAAGGGGGCCCCACGTGCATGCCGCATGTCATGGGGACCCACATGCATGCCGCATGTCATGGAGGCCCCCATGACATGCGACAAGCATTTGGGCCCCACATGCATGCCGCATACCATGGGGCCCCCAAATGCATGCCGCATGTCATGGGGGCCCAAATGCTTGCCGCATGTCATGGGGGCCATAAATGGATGCCGCATGTCATGGGAGCCCCACATGCATGCCACATGTCATGGGGGCCCCAAATGAATGTTGCATGTCAAGGGGGCCCCACATGCATGCCGCATGTCATGGGGACCCGACATGCATGCCGCATGTCATGGGGGCCCACATGCATGCCGCATGTCTCAGGTACCCCAAATGCATGCAGCATGTTATGCATGCCCCAAATGCATGCCGCATGTCATGGGGGCCCCACATGCATGCCGCATGTCATGGGGGCCCCAAATACATGCCGCATGTCATGGGGGCCCCAAATGCATGCCGCATGTCATGGGGGCCCCACATGCATGACGCATGTCATGGGGGCCCCACATGCATGACGCATGTCACGGAGGCCCCAAATGCATGCCGCATGTCATGGGAGCCCCACATGAATGTCGCATGTCAAGGGGGCCCCACGTGCATGCCGCATGTCATGGGGATACCAAATGCAAGCCGCATGTCATGGGGCCATAAATGCATGCCGCATGTCATGGGGGCCCCACGTGCATGCCACATGTCATTGGGGGCCCACATGCATGCCGCATGTCATGGGGGCCACACTTGCATGCAGCATGTAATGGGGATCCAAATGCATGACGCATGTCATGGGGGCTCCAAATGCATGCGGCATGTCATAGTGGCCCCACGTGCATATCACATGTCATGGGGGCCCAAATGCATGACGCATGTCATGGATGCTCCATGTGCATGCCGCATGTTATGGGGCCCCCAAATTCATGTTGCATGTCATAGGGGCCCCACGTGCATTCCGCATGTCATGGGGCCCACAAATGCATGCCGCATGTCATGAAAGCCCCACGTGCATGCCGCATGTCATAGGGGCCCCACATGCATGCCACATGTCATGGGGGCCCCAAATGCATGCCACATGTCATGGGGGCCCCAAATGCATGCCACATGTCAGGGGGGCCCCAAATGCATGCCGTATGTCATGGGTGCCCCAAATGCATGCCGCTTGTCATGGGTACCCCAAATGCATGCCGCATATCATGTGTACCCCAAATGCATACCCCATGTCATGGGGGACCCACGTGCATACCGCATGTCATGGGGACCCCCTATGCATGCCTCATGTCATGGGGGCCCCAAATGCATACTGCATGTCTTGCGGCATGCACGTGGGGCCACAAGACATGCGGCATGCATGTGGAGCTCCCAAGACATGCAGTATGCATTTGGGGCCCCCATGACATGCGGCATGAAATTGGTACCCCCATGACATTCGGCATCCACATGGGGCCCCATGACATGCGGCATGCACGTGGGGCCACAAGACATGTGGCATGCATGTGGAGCTCCCATGTCATGGGGCCCCATGTGGATGCCGAATGTCATGGGGGTACCAATTTCATACCGCATGTCATGGGGGACACTCATGCATACCGCATGTAATGGGGGCAACACGTGCATACCGCATGGCATTGGTCCCAAAATGCATGCCGCATGTCATGGGGCCCCATGTGCATGCCACTTGCCATGGGGTCCACATGCATACCGCATGTCATTGGGGGAACATGTGCATACCGCATATCATGGGCCCCACATGCATACCGCATGTCATAGGTGCCCCAAATGCATGCCGCATGTCATGGGGCCCCATGTGCATGCCACATGTCATGGAGGCCCCAAATGCATGCCGCATGTCATTGGGGCCCCAAATGCATACTGCCTGTCATGGGACCTCCACATGCATGCCGCATGTCATGGGGCCCCATGTGCATGCTGCATGTCATGGGGGCCCCAAATGCATGCCGCATGTTATGTGGCCCCATGTGCATGACGTATGTTATGGGGCCCCATGTGCATGCCGCATGTCATGGGGGCCCACATGCATGCCACATGTCATGGGGGCAACACATGCATACCGCATGTCATGGGGCTCCACGTGCATACCGCATGTCATGGGGCCCCACGTGCATGACGCATGTTATGGGTGCCCCAAATGCATGCCGCATGTCATGGGGGCCAAAAATGCATGCCACATGTCATGGGGGCCACACGTGCATGACACATGTAATGGGGGCTCCACATGCATGCCACATGTCAACGAGGCCCCACGTGCATGCCACATTTCATTGGGGGCCCAAATGCACGCTGCATGTCAGAGGCCACAAATGCATGCTGCATGTCATGGGGCCCCACATGCATGCCCCATGTCTTGGGGGCCTCAAATGCATGCTGCACGTGATGGGGGCCCCAAATGCATGCCGCATATCATGTGGCCCCAAGTGCATGACGCATGTCATGGGGCCCCTTGTGCATGCCGCATGTCATGAGGGCCCACATGCATGCCACATGTCATGGGGGCCCCAAATGCATGCCGCATGTCATGTGGCCCCAAGTGCATGACGCATGTTATGGGTGCCCCAAATGCATGCCACATGTCATGGGGGCCACACTTGCATGACACATGTCATGGGGGCTCCACGTGCATGCCACATTTCATTGGGGGCCCAATTGCATGCTGCATGTCAGAGGCCACAAATGCATGCCGCATGTCATGGGGTCCCCACATGCATTCCGCATGTCATGGGGGCTCTACATCCATGCCGCATGTCATGAGGGCACCAAGTGCATGCCGCATGTCATGGGGGCCCCAAATGCATGCCGCATGTCATGGGGGCTCCAAATGCATGCCGCATGTCATGGGGGCCCCAAATGCATGCCACATGTCATGGGGGCCACACTTGCATGACACATGTCATGGGGGCTCCACGTGCATGCCACATTTCATTGGGGGCCCAAATGCATGCTGCATGTCAGAGGCCACAAATGCATGCCGCATGTCATGGGGCCCCTTGTGCATGCCGCATGTCATGAGGGCCCACATGCATGCCACATGTCATGGGGGCACCACATGCATACCGCATGTCATGGGGCTCCACGTGCATACCGCATGTCATTGGGCCCCACGTGCATGACGCATGTTATGGGTGCCCCAAATGCATGCCACATGTCATGGGGGCCACACTTGCATGACACATGTCATGGGGGCTCCACGTGCATGCCACATTTCATTGGGGGCCCAAATGCATGCTGCATGTCAGAGGCCACAAATGCATGCTGCATGTCATGGGGGCCCCAAATGCATGCCGCATGTCATGGGGGCTCCAAATGAATGCCGCATGTCATGGGGGCCCCAAATGCATGCCACATGTCATGGTGGCCCCAAGAGCATGCCGCGTGACATGGGGGCCCCACGTGCTTGACGCATGTCATGGGGGCCCCACATGCATGACGCATGTCTTGAGTACCCCAAATGCATGTCGCATGTCATTTGGGCCCCACATGCATGACGCATGTCATGGTGGCACCAAATGCATTCTACATATCATGGAGGCCCCACGTCCATGCCGCATGTCATGGGGGCCCCAATTGCATGCTGCGTGTCTTGGGAACCCCAAATGCATGTCGCATGTCATGTGGCCCCACGTGCATGCCGCATGTCATGGGGACCCATGTGCATGCCGAATGTCATGGGGGTACCACGTGCATGCCTCATTTCATGGGGGCCCCAAATGCAAAGTGCATGTCATGGGGGCCTCACGTGCATACTGCATGTCATGGGGACCCCCAAAGCTTGACTCATGTCATGGGGGCCCCAAATGCATTCTGCATGTCATGGGAGCTCCACATGCATGCCGCATGTCATGTGGCCCCACGTGCATGCCGCATGTCATGGGGGACCCAAATGCATACCGCATATCATGGGGGCAACACGTGTATACCGCATATCATGGGGCCCCACGTGCATACCGCATGTCATTGGGGCCCCAAATGCATACAACCTGTCATGGGATCTCCATATGCATGCCGCATGTCATGGGGTCCCATGTGCATGCCGCATGTCATGTGGCCCCAAGTGCATGCCACATGTCATGGGGCCCCATGAGCATTCCGCATGTCATGGGGGTTCCATGTGCATGCCACATGGAATGGGGAACCCACATGCATGCCGCATGTCATGGGGGCCCACATGCATGCCGCATGTCATGGGGGCCCACATGCATGCCGCATGTCATGGAGGCACCAAATGCATACTGCATGTCATGGGGCTCCACGTGCATACCGCATGTCATGGGGCCCCAAGTGCATGCCGCATGTCATGGATGCCCCAAATACATGCCGCATGTCATGGGGGCCAAAAAAACATGCCGCTTGTCATAGGGGCCCCAAATGCATTCCGCATGTCATGGGGGTCACACGTGCATGCCCCATGTCATGTAGGCCCCACGTGCATGCCGCATTTCATTGGGGGCCCCAAATGCATGCTGCATGTCAGGGGCCACAAATGCATGCTGCATGTCATGGGGGCCCCAAATACGTGCCACATATCATGGGGGCACCAAATGCATGGGCCATGTCATTGGGGCCCCACATGCATGCCGCATGTCATGGGGCCCCAAATGCATGCTGCATGTCATGTGGTCCCCACTTGCATTCCGAATATCATGGGGGCTCTACATGCATGCCTCATGTCATGGGGGCCCCAAAGGCATGCCTCATGTCATGGGGGCCCCACATGCATGCCACATGTCATAGTGGCCCCACATGCATGCCACGTGTCAAGGGAGCCCCAAATGAATGTCGTATGTCAAGGGGGCCCCATGTGCATGCCGCATGTCATGGGGACCTACATGCATGCAGCATGTCATGGAGGCCCCATGACATGCGACAAGCATTTGGGCCCCACATGCATGCCGCATGCCATGGGCCCCCAAATGCATGCCGCATGTCATGGGGGCCCCACATGCATGCCGCATGTCATGGGGGCCCAAATGCTTGCCACATGTCATGGGGGCCATAAATCCATGCCGCATGTCATGGGGGCCCCACATGCATGCCGCATGTCATGGGAGCCCCAAATGAATGTCGCATGTCAAGGGGGCCCAACGTGCATGCCGCATGTATTGGGGGCCCCAAATTCATGCCGCATGTCATGAGGGCCCTGCATGCATGCCACATGTCATGGGGGCCCAAATGCATGCCGCATGTCATGGGGGCCCCACATGCATGCCGCATGTCATGGGGGCCCCACGTGCTTGGCGCAAGTCATGGGTGCCCCACATGCATGATGCATGTCATCGGGGCCCCAAATGCATGCCGCATGTCATAGGGGCCCCACATGCTTGCCGCATGTCATCGGGGCCCCACATGCATGCCGCATGTCATGGGGGCCCAAATGCTTGCCGCATGTCATGGGGGCCAGAAATGCATGCCGCATGTCATGGGGGCCCTACATGCATGCCTCATGTCATGCGGGCCCTACATGCATGCCTCATGTCATGGGGGCCCCAAGTGCATGCCTCTTGTCATGGGGGCCCCAAATGCATGCCGCATGTCATGGGGGCCCCAAATGCATGGCTCAAGTCATGGGGGCCCCAAATGCATGCCACATATCATGGGGGCCCCACGTGCATGCTGCATATATTGGGGGCCCCAAATGCATGCCACATGTCATGAGGGCCCCGCTTGCATGCCGCATGTCATTGGGGCCCCGCAGGCATTCCGCATGTCATGGGGGCCTCACGTGCATTCCCCATTTCATGGGGCCCAAATGCATGCCGCATGTCATGGGGGCCCAACGTGCATGCCGCATGTATTGGGGTCCCCAACTGCATGCCGCATATCATGGGGCCCCACATGCATGCCACATTTCATGGGGGACCCAAATGCATGCATACCGCATGTCATTGGGGCCCCGCAGGCATTCCGCATGTCATGGGGGCCTCACGTGCATTCCGCATGTCATGGGGGCCCCACGTGCTTGCTGCATGTCATGGGGGCCCCACGTGCATGCCTCATGTCACGGGGGTCACAAATGTATGCCGCATGTCATGGGGGCCCCACGTGCATGCCGCATGTCATGCTCCCCCCCAAATGCATGCCGCATGTCATAGGGGTCCCACATGCATGCCGCATGTCATGGGGGCCCCAAATGCATGACGCATGTCATAGTGGCCCCAAATGCATGCTGTATGTCACGAGGGCCCCACATGCATGGCGCATTTCATGGGGGACCCAAATGCATGCTGCATGTCATGGGGGCCCCAAATGCATGGCGCATGTCATGGGGGATCCAAACTCATGCTGCATGTCATTGGGGCCCCAAGCGTATGCCGCATGTCATGGAGGCCCCATGTGCATGCCACATGTAATGGGGGCCCCAAATGCATGCGGCATGTCATAGGGGCCCCACGTGCATGCCGCATGTCTCGGGCACCCCAAATGCATGCCGCATATAATGGGACCCCCAAATTCATGCCGCAAGTCATGGGGGCCCCCACGTGCATGACGCATGTCATGGGGACCCACATGCATGCCACATGTCATGGAGGCCCCCATGACATGCGGCAAGCATTTGGGCCCCACATGCATGCTGCATGCCATGGGGCCCCCAAATGCATGCCGCATGTCAAGGGGGCCCAACATGCATGTCGCATGTCATGGGGGCCCAAATGCTTGTCGCATGTCATGGAGGCCTCACATGCATGCCGCATGTCATGGGGCCCAAAAGCTTGCCGCATGTCATGGGGGCCATAAATGCATGCCGCATGTCATGGGAGCCCCACATGAATGGCGCATGTCAAGGGGGCCCAACGTGCATGCCGCATGTATTGGGGGCCCCAAACTCATGCCGCATGTCATTGGGGCCCCAAGCATATGCCGCATTTCATGGGGGCCCCATGTGCATGCCACATGTAATGTGGGCCCCAAATGCATGCGGCATGTCATAGAGGCCCCACGTGCATGCCGCATGTCTCGGGCACCCCAAATGCATGCATCATGTTATGGGGGCCCCACGTGCATGCCGCATGTCTCAGGTACCCCAAATGCATGCAGCATTTTATGCAGGCCCCAAATGCATGCCCCATGTCATGGGGGCCCCAATGCATGCCGCATGTCATGGGGGCCCCACATGCATGCCGCATGTCATGGGTGCCCCAAATGCATGCCGCATGTCATGGGGGCTCCACGTGCATGCCGCATGTCATGGGGGACCCAAATGCATGCCGCATGTCATGGGGCCCCCAAATGCATGTCGCATGTCATGGGGGCCCCACGTGCATGCTGCATGTCATGGGGGCCCCAAATGAATGCCTCATGTCATGGGGGCCCCAAATGCATGCCGCATGTCATGGGGCCCCCCAAATGCATGCAGCATTTCTTGGGGCCCACAAATGCATGCCGCATGTCATAGGGGCCCCACATGCATGGCGTATTTCATGGGGGCCCCAAATGCGTGCCACATATCATGGGGGCCCCAAATTCATGCCGCAAGTCATGGGGGCCATAAATGCATGCCGCATGTCAAGGGCGCCCCACGTGCATGCCGCATGTCATGGGGACCCACATGCATGCCGCATGTCATGGAGGCCCCCATGACATGCGGCAAGCATTTGGGCCCCACATGCATGCTGCATGCCATGGGGACCCCAAATGCATGCCGCATGTCAAGGGGGTCCCACATGCATGCCGCATGTCATGGGGGCCCAAATGCTTGCCGCATGTCATGGGGGCCCCACATGCTTGCCGCATGTCATGGGGCCCAAAAGCTTGCCGCATGTCATGGGGGCCATAAATGCATGCCGCATGTCATGGGAGCCCCACATGAATGTCGCATGTCAAGGGGGCCCAACGTGCATGCCGCATGTATTGGGGCCCCCAAATTCATGCCGCATGTCATGAGGGCCCTGCATGCATCCCACATGTCATGGGGGCCCCGCAGGCATTCCGCATGTCATGGGGGCCCCAAATGCATGCCGCATGTCATGGGGGCCCAAAATGCATGCCGCATGTCATTGGGGCCCCACATGCATGCCGCATGTCATGGGGTCCCCACATGCATGCCGCATGTCATGGGGCCCCACGTGCATGCCCCATGTAATGGGGGATTCAAATGCATGCCGCATGTCATGGGGGTCCCACATGCATGCCGCATGTCATGGGGGCCCCAAATGCATGCCTCAAGTCATGGGGGGCCAAATGCATGCCGCATGTCATTGGGGCCCCACATGCATGCCGCATGTCATGGGGTCCCCACATGCATGCCGCATGTCATGGGGGCTCAAATGCTTGCCGCATGTCATGGGGGCCATAAATGCATGCCGCATGTCATGGGGGCCCAACAAGCATGCCGCATGTATTGGGGGCCCCAAATTCATGCAGCATGTCATAGGGGCCCCACATGCATGGCGCATTTCATGGGGGCCCCACTTGCATGCAGCATGTAATGGGGGATCCAAATGCATGCTGCACGTCATGGGGGCCCCACGTGCATGCCGCATGTCATGGGGGCCCCAAATAAATGCTGCATTTCATGGGGGCCCCACGTGCATGCCGCATGTCATGGGGCCCCCCAAATGGATGCCGCATGTCATAGGGGCCCCACATGCATGCCGCATATCATGGGGGCCCCAAATGCATGCAGCATGTCATGGGGGCCCCACGTGCATGCCACATGTTATTGGGGGCCACATGCATGCCGCATGTCATGGGGGCCACACTTGCATGCAGCATGTAATGGGGATCCAAATGCATGACGCATGTCATGGGGGCCCCAAATGCATGCAGCATGTCATAGTGGCCCCACGTGCATGCCGCATGTCATGGGGGCCCCACATGCATGCCGCATGTCATGGGGGCCCAAATGCATGACGCATGTCATGAATGCTCCACGTGCATGCCGCATGTAATGGGGCCCCCAAATTCATGTCGCATGTCATAGGGGCCCCACGTGCATTCCGCATGTCATGGGGGCTCCACGTGCATGCCGCATACCATGGGGCCCCCAAATGCATGCCGCATGTCATGGGGGCCCAAATGCTTGCCGCATGTCATGGGGGCCATAAATGGATGCCGCATGTCATGGGAGCCCCACATGCATGCCACATGTCATGGGGGCCCCAAATGAATGTTGCATGTCAAGGGGGCCCCACATGCATGCCGCATGTCATGGGGACCCCACATGCATGCCGCATGTCATGGGAGCCCACATGCATGCCGCATGTCTCAGGTACCCCAAATGCATGCAGCATGTTATGCATGCCCCAAATGCATGCCGCATGTCATGGGGTCCCCACATGCATGCCGCATGTCATGGGGGCCCCAAATACATGCCGCATGTCATGGGGGCCCCAAATGCATGCCGCATGTCATAGGGGCCCCACATGCATGACGCATGTCATGGGGGCCCCACATGCATGCCGCATGTCACGGAGGCCCCAAATGCATGCCGCATGTCATGGGAGCCCCACATGAATGTCGCATGTCAAGGGGCCCCACGTGCATGCCGCATGTCATGGGGATACCAAATGCATGCCGCATGTCATGGGGCCATAAATGCATGCCGCATGTCATGGGGGCCCCACGTGCATGCCACATGTCATTGGGGGCCCACATGCATGCCGCATGTCATGGGGGCCACACTTGCATGCAGCATGTAATGGGGATCCAAATGCATGACGCATGTCATGGGGGCCCCAAATGCATGCGGCATGTCATAGTGGCCCCACGTGCATGCCGCAAGTCATGGGGGCCCCAAATGCATGCCACATGTCATGAGGGCCCCGCTTGCATGCCGCATGTCATTGGGGCCCCGCAGGCATTCCGCATGTCATGGGGGCCCCACGTACATGCTGCATGTCATTGGGGCCCCACGTGCTTGCCGCATTTAATGGGGGACGCAAATGCAGGCCGCATGTCACAGGGGTCCCACATGCAAGCCGCATGTCATGGGGGCCCCAAATGCATGCCGCATGTCATAGTGGCCCCAAATGCATGCTGTATGTCATGAGGGCCCCACGTGCATGCGGCATGTCATAGGGGCCCCACGTGCATGCCGCATGTCTCGGGCACCCCAAATTCATGCCGCATGTCATAGGGGCCCCACGTGCATGGCGCAAATCATGGGTGCCCCACATGCATGCCGCATGCATGTCATCGGGGCCCCAAATGCATGCCGCATGTCATAGGGGCCCCACATGCATGCCGCATTTCATGGGGGACCCAAATGCATGCCGCATGTCATAGGGGCCCCACATGCATGGTGCATTTCATGGGCCCCCCACATGCATGTGCATGTCATGGGGGCCTCAAATGCGTGCCGCATATCATGGGGGCCCCAAATGCATGCCGCATGTCATGGGGGCCCACATGCATGCCGCATGTCATGGGGCACCACTTGCATGCAGCATGTAATGGGGGCACCACTTGCATGCAGCATGTCATGAGGGTCCCACATGCATGCCGCATGTCATGGGGGTCCCACATGCATGCCGCATGTCATGGGGGCCCACATGCATGCCGCATGTCATGGGGGTACCACTTGCATGCAGCATGTAATGGGGGATCCAAATGCATGACGTATGTCAAGGGGGCCCCACGTGCATGCCGCATGTCATGGGGACCCACATGCATGCCGCATGTCATGGAGGCCCCCATGACATGCGACAAGCATTTGGGCCCCACATGCATGCCGCATGCCATGGGGCCCCCAAATGCATGCCGCATGTCATGGGGGCCCAAATGCTTGCCGCATGTCATGGGGGCCATAAATGGATGCCGCATGTCATGGGAGCCCCACATGCATGCCACATGTCATGGGGGCCCCAAATGAATGTTGCATGTCAAGGGGGCCCCACGTGCATGCCGCATGTCATGGTGACCCCACATGCATGCCGCATGTCATGGGGGACCCACATGCATGCCGCATGTCTCAGGTACCCCAAATGCATGCAGCATGTTATGCATGCCCCAAATGCATGCCGCATGTCATGGGGGCCCCACATGCATGCCGCATGTCATGGGGCCCCCAAATACATGCCGCATGTCGCGAGGGCCCCACATGCATGCCGCATGTCACGGAGGCCCCAAATGCATGCCGCATGTCATGCATGGGGACCCCAAATGCATGCCGCATGTCATGGGGGCCATAAATGCATGCCGCATGTCATGGGGGCCCATAGTGCATGCCGCATGTATTGTGGGCCCCAAATTCATGCTGCATGTCATGAGGGCCCTGCATGCATGCCGCATGTCATGGGGGCCCCGCAGGCATTCCGCATGTCATGGGGGGCCCAAATGCATGCCGCATGTCATGGGGTTCCCACGTGCATGTCGCATGTCATGGGGATTCAAATGTATGCTGCATGTCATGGGGGCCCCAAATGCATGCCTTAATTCATGGGGGCTCCAAATGCATGCCGCATGTCATGGGGGCCCCACATGCATGCCGCATGTCATGGGGGCCCCACATGCATGCCGCATGTCATGGGGGCCCCACATGCATGCCGCATGTCATGGGGCCCCCAAATGCATGCCGCATGTCATGGGGTTCCCACATGCATGCCGCATGTCATGGGGGCCCAAATGCTTGCCGCATGTCATGGGGGCCATAAATGCATGCTGCATGTCATGGGGGCAAAACGTGCATGCCGCATGTATTGGGGGCCACAAATTCATGCCGCATGTCATGGGGGCCCCGCAGGCATTCCGCATGTCATGGGGGCCCCAAATGCATGCCGCATGTCATGGGGGCCCCACGTGCATGCCGCATGTCATGGGGGCGCTAAATGCATGCCGCATGTCATAGTGGCCCCAAATGCATGCTGCATGTCATGGTAGCCCCACATGCATGCCACGTGTCATGGGGGACCCACGTGCATGCCGCATGTCATGAAAGCCCCACGTGCATGCCGCATGTCATAGGGGCCCCACATGCATGCCACATGTCATGGGGGCCCCAAATGCATGCCACATGTCATGGGGGCCCCAAATGCATGCCGCATGTCATGTGGTCCCCACGTGCATTCCGCATGTCATGGTGGCTCTACATGCATGCCGCATGTCATGGGGGCACCAAGTGCATGCCTCATGTCATGGGGGCCCCAAATGCATGCCGCATGTCATGGTGGCTACAAAAGCATACCGCATGACATGGGGGCCCCAAGTGCTTGAGGCATGTCATGGGGGCCCAACATGCATGCCGCATGTCTTGGGTACCCCAAATTCATGTCGCATGTTATTTGAGCCCCACATGCATGAAGCATGTCATGGTGGCACCAAATGCATTCTACATATCATGGAGGCCCCACGTGCATGCCACATGTCATGGGGGCCCCAAATGCAAGCCACATGTCATGGGGGCCAAAAAAGCATGCCGCGTGTCATAGGGGCCCCAAATGCATTCCGAATGTCATGGGGGTCACACATTCATGTCGCATGTCATGGGGGCCCCACGTGCATTCCACATTTCATTGGGGGCCCCAAATGCATGCTGCATGTCTGGGGCCCCAAATGCATGCTGCATGTGATGGGGGCCCCAAATGCATGCAACATGTCATGGTAGCCCCACATGCATGCCACATGTCATGGGGGACCCACGTGCATGCCGCATGTCATGAAAGCCCCACGTGCATGCCGCATGTCATAGGGGCCCCACATGCATGCCACATGTCATGGGGGCCCCAAATGCATGCCACATGTCAGGGGGGCCCCAAATGCATGCCGTATGTCATGGGTGCCCCAAATGCATGCCGCTTGTCATGGGTACCCCAAATGCATGCCGCATATCATGTGTACCCCAAATGCATACCCCATATCATGGGGGACCCACGTGCATACCGCATGTCATGGGGACCCCCTATGCATGCCTCATGTCATGGGGGCCCCAAATGCATACTGCATGTCTTGGGAGCTCCACATGCATGCCGCATGTCTTGTGGCCCCACGTGCATGCCGCATGTCATGGGGCCCCATGTGGATGCCGAATGTCATGGGGGTACCAATTTCATAACGCATGTCATGGGGGACACTCATGCATACCGCATGTAATGGGGGCAACACGTGCATACCGCATATCATGGGGCCCCACGTGCATACCGCAAGGCATTGGTCCCAAAATGCATGCCGCATATCATGGGGCCCCATGTGCATGCCACATGCCATGGGGTCCACATGCATACCGCATGTCATTGGGGGAACATGTGCATACCGCATATCATGGGCCCCACATGCATACCGCATGTCATAGGTGCCCCAAATGCATGCCGCATGTCATGGGGCCCCATGTGCATGCCACATGTCATGGGGGCCCCAAATGCATGCCACATGTCATGGAGGCCCCAAATGCATGCCGCATGTCATTGGGGCCCCAAATGCATACTGCCTGTCATGGGACCTCCACATGCATGCCGCATGTCATGGGGCCCCATGTGCATGCTGCATGTCATGGGGGCCGCAAATGCATGCCGCATGTTATGTGGCCCCAAGTGCATGCCACATGTCATGGGGGCCACACGTGCATGACACATGTCATGGGGGCTCCACATGCATGCCACATGTCAACGAGGCCCCACGTGCATGCCACATTTCATTGGGGGCCCAAATGCACGCTGCATGTCAGAGGCCACAAATGCATGCTGCATGTCATGGGGCCCCACATGCATGCCCCATGTCTTGGGGGCCTCAAATGCATGCTGCACGTGATGGGGGACCCAAATGCATGCCACATGTCATGGGGGCCCCAAATGCATGCCGCATGTCATGTGGCCCCAAGTGCATGACGCATGTCATGGGGCCCCTTGTGCATGCCGCATGTCATGAGGGCCCACATGCATGCCACATGTCATGGGGGCCCCAAATGCATGCCGCATGTCATGTGGCCCCAAGTGCATGACGCATGTCATGGGGGCCCCAAATGCAAGCCACATGTAATGGGGGCCAAAAAAGCATGCCGCATGTCATAGGGGCCCCAAATGCATTCCGCATGTCAACAGCTGGACTTTTGGATTTTGGAAATGTTTGCGTTTTTTGACCAGATTCGCGTCAGGCGCTCCCACACTCGTCCCGAGGGGACGAGCATCTCCGGAATTTGCGATTAAGCCTCGGCGTCCGCGCTACAGTTTTCTGGCTCTGGAACGCACGCGGTTTGGAGCTGGACGCCGATATTCGGCGTGCCGCACTCTTATCACATGCCGGACGCGCTGTACTTTTTTCGTAACGTTTCGAGATGAAAACATTTTTCCAAAGAAATCCTCTCTGCCATCTTCTTTAATAGCCAGCTCTCACCTACAATAGCCAGCCCTCACGAAAAAACTTTGCCACTGGACGACGCAACGCTCGCCATTTTACAGATCCAGCCCGGGAGATGCTCTGCACGCCGCCCCGGGTCGATCCGACGCCATTAAGGCTCCGAAAAAAGGCTTGCAAAAACCTCGTCTGTTCCAGGTCCGAAAAACAAGCCATTTAGCCAGCCCTCACAACATTTCATCTCTTGGAAATGACCACCAGATGGCATCTGTGCTTTAAATATCATTCATTACTTGTCAGCCAGAATTCAGCTGCATTTCTGGAAATTGAACACTGGATGGCAGCTGTGCTTTAAAAGCCATTCACTCGTTCATGATAGACCCTCACAGGAAACACACAATAAGGAGATTTTTCACTTATCCTTCGGTGGAAAGGCTGTGATGGGGGGAGGGGATGATGATGTAGCATTTTTGTCTCTGTTGTTTCACTGAGATTAGGACTTTCAATGTGCTGCTGCCTGACCTTGTAAAACATTAACTCTTTTAACACAGATTGTGACCATATAATCAAATGAGAATAAGGAGTTTAATTAAAGGCATTTAAAAAGTTGCAATTTTATTACATCATTATTTAAAAAGACACAAAAATGGCAGCAATAATCACTGGTATTGAGGCCAATAATCACATCCATAGATGGAGCCCATATTTCATATCAAAAATAGGTAAAAGTAAATAGAGCATGTGACCATGTTGTAAAACACTTAAAGTTGTGTAAAAACCGTGGCGTAGGAACGGGCTGTGAAATAAGCGCGCCTAAACAACTATAAAGTTTACTTTTTTTTCCGTAATCCATCAGATGAGCGTGATAACGGACGCTGCGCTGAATGGCGGCGTCAGAGCGACTTTTTTTTGTTGCAGATTGAATTTTAAGTGCTTTTGGTATCATCAAACCTGTAGCCAGCTCTCATCCTCATTGAGCTATTCCAAGGGTGAGGGCTGGCTAAGGGTCGCCCTGGAGGCACCTGTAGCCAGCTCTCATCCTCATTGAGCTGCTCCAAGGGTGAGGGCTGGCTACGGGTCGCCCTGGAGGCACCTGTAGCCAGCTCTCATCCTCATTGAGCTGCTCCAAGGGTGAGGGCTGGCTACGGGTCGCCCTGGAGGCACCTGTAGCCAGCTCTCATCCTCATTGAGCTATTCCAAGGGTGAGGGCTGGCTAGGGGTCGCCCTGGAGGCACCTGTAGCCAGCTCTCATCCTCATTGAGCTATTCCAAGGGTGAGGGCTGGCTACGGGTCGCCCTGGAGGCACCTGTAGCCAGCTCTCATCCTCATTGAGCTATTCCAAGGGTGAGGGCTGGCTACGTGTCGCCCTGGAGGCACCTGTAGCCAGCTCTCATCCTCATTGAGCGTGATAACGGACGCTGCGCTGAACGGCGGCGCATAGGAACGGGCGGTGAAATAAGCGCGCCAAAAAAACTATAAAGTTTACGTTTTTTTTTCCGTAATTCATCAGATGAGGGTGATAACGGACGCTGCGCTGAACGGCAGCGCGTAGGAACGGGCGGTGAAATAAGCGCGCCAAAAAAACTATAAAATTTACGTTTTTTTTCCGTAATTCATCAGATGAGCGTGATAACGGAAGCTGCGCTGAACGGCGGCGCGTAGGAACGGGCGGTGAAATAAGCGCGCCAAAAAAGCTATAAAGTGTACGTTTTTTTTCCATAATTCATTAGATGAGCGTGATAACGGAAGCTGCGTTGAATGGCAGCACGTAGGAACGGGCGGTGAAATAAGTGCGCCAAAAAAACGATAAAGTTTACTTTTTTTTTTGTAATTTATCAGATGAGCGTGATAACGGACGCAGCCCTTAACGGCGGCGTCAGAGCGAATTTTTTTTGTTGCAGATTGAATTTTAAGTGCTTTTGGTATCATCAAACCTGTAGCCAGCTCTCATCCTCATTGAGCTATTCCAAGGGTGAGGGCTGGCTACGGGTCGCCCTGGAGGCACCTGTAGCCAGCTCTCATCCTCATGGAGCTGCTCCAGGGGTGAGGGTTGGCTAGGGGTCGCCCTGGAGGCACCTGTAGCCAGCTCTCATCCTCATGGAGCTGCTCCAAGGGTGAGGGCTGGCTACGGGTCGCCCTGGAGGCACCTGTAGCCAGCTCTCATCCTCATGGAGCTGCTCCAAGGGTGAGGGCTGGCTAGGGGTCGCCCTGGAGGCACCTGTAGCCAGCTCTCATCCTCATGGAGCTGCTCCAAGGGTGAGGGCTGGCTAGGGGTCGCCCTGGAGGCACCTGTAGCCAGCTCTCATCCTCATGGAGCTGCTCCAAGGGTGAGGGCTGGCTAGGGGTCGCCCTGGAGGCACCTGTAGCCAGCTCTCATCCTCATGGAGCTGCTCCAAGGGTGAGGGCTGGCTAGGGGTCGCCCTGGAGGCACCTGTAGCCAGCTCTCATCCTCATGGAGCTGCTCCAAGGGTGAGGGCTGGCTAGGGGTCGCCCTGGAGGCACCTGTAGCCAGCTCTCATCCTCATGGAGCTGCTCCAAGGGTGAGGGCTGGCTAGGGGTCGCCCTGGAGGCACCTGTAGCCAGCTCTCATCCTCATTGAGCTGCTCCAAGGGTGAGGGCTGGCTAGGGGTCGCCCTGGAGGCACCCGTAGCCAGCTCTCATCCTCATTGAGCTGCTCCAAGGGTGAGGGCTGGCTAGGGGTCGCCCTGGAGGCACCTGTAGCCAGCTCTCATCCTCATTGAGCTGCTCCAAGGGTGAGGGCTGGCTAGGGGTCGCCCTGGAGGCACCTGTAGCCAGCTCTCATCCTCATTGAGCTGCTCCAAGGGTGAGGGCTGGCTAGGGGTCGCCCTGGAGGCACCTGTAGCCAGCTCTCATCCTCATTGAGCTGCTCCAAGGGTGAGGGCTGGCTAGGGGTCGCCCTGGAGGCACCTGTAGCCAGCTCTCATCCTCATTGAGCTGCTCCAAGGGTGAGGGCTGGCTAGGGGTCGCCCTGGAGGCACCTGTAGCCAGCTCTCATCCTCATTGAGCTATTCCAAGGGTGAGGGCGAGCTACGTGTCGCCCTGGAGGCACCTGTAGCCAGCTCTCATCCTCATTGAGCGTGATAACGGACGCTGCGCTGAACGGCGGCGCATAGGAACGGGCGGTGAAATAAGCGCGCCAAAAAAACTATAAAGTTTACGTTTTATTTCCGTAATTCATCAGATGAGGGTGATAACAGACGCTGCGCTGAACGGCGGCGCGTAGGAACGGGCGGTGAAATAAGCGCGCCAAAAAAACTATAAAATTTACGTTTTTTTTCCGTAATTCATCAGATGAGCGTGATAACGGAAGCTGCGCTGAACGGCGGCGCGTACTAACCGGCGGTGAAATAAGCGCGCCAAAAAAACTATAAAGTTTACGGTTTTTTTCCGTAATTCATCAGATGAGCGTGATAACGGATGCTGTGATGAACGGCGGCACGTAGGAACGGGCGGTGAAAAAAGTGCGCCAAAAAAACGATAAAGTTTACGTTTTTTTTCTGTAATTTATCAGATGAGCGTGATAACGGACGCAACCCTTAACGGCGGCGTCAGAGCGACTTTTTTTTGTTGCAGATTGAATTTTAAGTGCTTTTGGTATCATCCAACCTGTAGCCAGCTCTCATCCTCATTGAGCTATTCCAAGGGTGAGGGCTGGCTAAGGGTCGCCCTGGAGGCACCTGTAGCCAGCTCTCATCCTCATTGAGCTGCTCCAAGGGTGAGGGCTGGCTACGGGTCGCCCTGGAGGCACCTGTAGCCAGCTCTCATCCTCATTGAGCTGCTCCAAGGGTGAGGGCTGGCTAGGGGTCGCCCTGGAGGCACCTGTAGCCAGCTCTCATCCTCATTGAGCTGCTCCAAGGGTGAGGGCTGGCTAGGGGTCGCCCTGGAGGCACCTGTAGCCAGCTCTCATCCTCATTGAGCTGCTCCAAGGGTGAGGGCTGGCTAGGGGTCGCCCTGGAGGCACCTGTAGCCAGCTCTCATCCTCATTGAGCTGCTCCAAGGGTGAGGGCTGGCTAGGGGTCGCCCTGGAGGCACCTGTAGCCAGCTCTCATCCTCATTGAGCTGCTCCAAGGGTGAGGGCTGGCTAGGGGTCGCCCTGGAGGCACCTGTAGCCAGCTCTCATCCTCATTGAGCTGCTCCAAGGGTGAGGGCTGGCTAGGGGTCGCCCTGGAGGCACCTGTAGCCAGCTCTCATCCTCATTGAGCTATTCCAAGGGTGAGGGCTGGCTACGTGTCGCCCTGGAGGCACCTGTAGCCAGCTCTCATCCTCATTGAGCGTGATAACGGACGCTGCGCTGAACGGCGGCGCATAGGAACGGGCGGTGAAATAAGCGCGCCAAAAAAACTATAAAGTTTACGTTTTTTTTCCGTAATTCATCAGATGAGCGTGATAACGGAAGCTGCGCTGAACGGCGGCGCGTAGGAACGGGCGGTGAAATAAGCGCGCCAAAAAAGCTATAAAGTGTACGTTTTTTTTCCATAATTCATTAGATGAGCGTGATAACGGAAGCTGCGTTGAACGGCGGCGCGTAGGGACGGGCGGTGAAATAAGCGCGCCAAAAAAACTATAAAGTTTACGTTTTTTTTCCGTAATTCATCAGATGAGCGTGATAACGGACGCTGCGCTGAATGGCGGCGCGTAGGAACGGGCGGTGAAATAAGCGCGCCAAAAAAACTATAAAGTTTACGTTTTTTTTCCGTAATTCATCAGATGAGCGTGATAACGGATGCTGTGCTGAACGGCGGCACGTAGGAACGGGCGGTGAAAAAAGTGCGCCAAAAAAACGATAAAGTTTACGTTTTTTTTCTGTAATTTATCAGATGAGCGTGATAACGGACGCAGCCCTTAACGGCGGCGTCAGAGCGACTTTTTTTTGTTGCAGATTGAATTTTAAGTGCTTTTGGTATCATCAAACCTGTAGCCAGCTCTCATCCTCATTGAGCTATTCCAAGGGTGAGGGCTGGCTAAGGGTCGCCCTGGAGGCACCTGTAGCCAGCTCTCATCCTCATTGAGCTGCTCCAAGGGTGAGGGCTGGCTACGGGTCGCCCTGGAGGCACCTGTAGCCAGCTCTCATCCTCATTGAGCTGCTCCAAGGGTGAGGGCTGGCTAGGGGTCGCCCTGGAGGCACCTGTAGCCAGCTCTCATCCTCATTGAGCTGCTCCAAGGGTGAGGGCTGGCTAGGGGTCGGTCGCCCTGGAGGCACCTGTAGCCAGCTCTCATCCTCATTGAGCTGCTCCAAGGGTGAGGGCTGGCTAGGGGTCGCCCTGGAGGCACCTGTAGCCAGCTCTCATCCTCATTGAGCTGCTCCAAGGGTGAGGGCTGGCTAGGGGTCGCCCTGGAGGCACCTGTAGCCAGCTCTCATCCTCATTGAGCTGCTCCAAGGGTGAGGGCTGGCTAGGGGTCGCCCTGGAGGCACCTGTAGCCAGCTCTCATCCTCATTGAGCTATTCCAAGGGTGAGGGCTGGCTACGGGTCGCCCTGGATGTACCTGTAGCCAGCTCTCATCCTCATTGAGCTATTCCAAGGGTGAGGGCTGGCTAGAGGCAGCCGTGGACACACGATAGCCAGCCCTCATGGTGTTTGTGTTATTAAAGAAAAATAATAAATTTGATGGCTGGCTAGAGGCAGCCGTGGACACACATATATATATATATTTCTGCAGTATCTGTGCATTATGAATCGTGATATGTGTTAAAGGGGCCCACTGAGACTTTCGCCTAGGGCCCACATAAACCTGGAGCCGGCCCTGCCCATGTGTGGTGATTATTGATTCCAGTACTAATAGGAATAGCAGGGGCACTAACAGCATGAATGGGGTGTTTATTTATTTGTATTTTGGATATTGTTTCTTCTGGTGTGTGAATATATGGCACTGACCAGTTTAATGCCCTGTATTTGTGTGGTTTTTGCCTTGGATTCTTACATTTTATTATATTGTCTGCTATAGTATATATTTTGTGCTATAGTGCATTACCTCTAATACTGGTGGCGGATTTGCCAGTCAGTATATTAATGTGCAAAATTGATCACCAGGGACAGCCTAAGTGTATATTTGATCTTTACTTGATCTATTACAATCATGTGTTTTTCTGGGATGGATTTTGGAGTAGGTGGGCTTTCCATTAGTGGGTAATTCCACTATATTAACATTTACTTGTGTTTTCATGAATTGGATTGTGACATTGATTGTATGTATTTATAAAAAATATAATTCATTGTAATTTATTGAAGTATTGTCTAGATTGGGTGATCACTGCACAAGAGCATACCCCTTTTCTTCTTGCCGATGTTTATATATATTTCGTATGCTGCATGTTGATCCCATAGTGATTAGATGGTGCCCTCCATAACTTTGAGTTTGTGACAAAAGTATTCTTGGGGTGATACCTTTATCGACTAACCAGAAAATATATATATATATATGCAAGCTTTCAGAGCATTAGAGGCTTCTTCTTCAGGCAACATTACAAATGAATTCATAAGATAAAAGGCACAGCATTGGAGAGATGTCACAAGAAGACATTTGTTCATGAGGTGTAAGTTGCAAAAGGCCTTGGGAATGTTTAATTATCTGGAGGTGTGAATTGTGTCCATGTAGTGAGTCATAAAGCTATGTTTTATCGTTAGTCCTGTTGTCAGTGAATTGAACATCCTTATCAATTTGAATTCCCAAATGTTTCTTTCTCTGTTGCCCTTGAAGTGACCTTTTAGTATCAAAACTTTTAGATTTTTCATACAGTGTCCCCTTCAGTGTCCAATTCAGACCTTCAGATAATTAAACATTCCCAAGGCCTTTCATTCATACAAAAAAACTAATTTGCTCTCCCTAACATATCAGTAGAAGACATCACAATTTACACCTCATGAAGAAATGTCTTGTTGTAACATCTCAAGTCCTTCTGCAGCCTTATCTCAATTGAATTAACATACAAACCAAAGCTTTTTTTTTTTTCTTTTTTCAAATGCTTCCTCAGGGTATATGAGAGCCTACAGTAGTCTGTGTATCTGAGTCTATATTCTGGCTTTTGAAGGAGCAACTTGCTAATTCTTACTATTGCTAGAAAATGGACTCTCCTGGAAATCCAGACCTGTTTCTCTGCAAGATATGCCTGAAGCTCTATAAAAACCTGCGCAGGCATCTAAAGACCGTGTGCATGAAAACCCGTCAGGCGGAGATCGACAATGAAATCAAGAATACAAAAAGGAACATGCACAAGGTGGCTGAATCCCTTTCTGCTGTGCCTTATGACAGCCTCGATTTCAAAATCAGCCAATTTACAAGTGCTCAGGACTTCTTCACAGAATTTTTGGAAAGTCGAGGTTGCATCGTGACCGGAAAACCATCTGAAAGGTATGTATATGTTTCTTCATAATATTTCAGGGTTTTCTAGCATTTACCTATTCATTACCTATCCTAATTTTGCACGTAATTTTGTTTTTTACCTATATACATCTTATGCAATATATCTTAGTTGAGTGCTATCAAAATGGCTGAAAGACATGCCAACATAGTGCCAAAAAGTCTACCCCTACCCATCTAAGTAAGCTTCATACTTTATACTTTTATTTTTCTGTTAATCTAGATAGAAAAAAGGCTTGTTTTTTTTCAGTGAGCTAGTGTTACTTTTACCATATATTGTACTGTAAAATTGGGAAAAAATTCTATGTGCGCTTAAATTGCAAAACTGTGCAATTGCACTTTTTAACACTGCGTTCACTACATGGAGTGATGCCTCAGCTCAGCTCAGTATAACTTTGCGGATACCAAAAATGTATACTTTTGCTTTTATCTAAGTGCTGGAGAAAATTCTGAATTTTTTAAAAAAAAAAGTTTTGCACTTTGTGGTCATTTTTTCCAACCTATAGCATTATTTTTTGTGATCCATGTGATGACATTTTTTTGTGGCTAGGAGTGATGTATTCAAAGATATCATTTTTAGGTAGACAGTGTTTTGATCACCCAGTATTGAATTTTATTGGCGCATGTGTGTGCATATATATATATATATATATATATAATTTTTTTTTTTTTCTTCAATATAATAAAATATAATAACATAATGTAATTACCTTATAATAATGTAAATATAATATGGCATACTATAATAATATATTAATAATATAATTAATACACTATAAAAATATAAAATTGTATCTAATACAAGATAATATACATATAATATAACAATATAATATATTATATTATATTAAATATAATATAATGCTATATTAAATAATATATTACTAATATAATATGATATAATTAAAATGTATATAATCTAATATTGTAAATATAATATAATGTAGTAATAATAGAATTATAGTATGATATAATTACAATATAATAAGAATATCGTTTATGTGACAGCTGGCTACTGATGGTCCTAGATGTCCCTGTAACTGGCTCTCACTTCTACTCCTAACTCAGATGTCTCAAAGCTCTCCTTTGCTATTGGGTCAAAACTAAGATTGTTGTCACTAGAATGGCCCTACAGGCACCACAATAGTGGTAAAGGGCCTTGACCAACCATCCAAGTCGCCTGCAAAGTTCTATATGTTGATACTCTCAATTATAGAGGAATTAATGCAGATTTTGGGTTTCTTTTTTAGGCCATCCACTGAAGAAGAGGAGCCTATGACACTTCCTCCTGAGGTTGAAGAAGCTAGGTAAGAACTATGCACCAGATTTCTAAAAACATTTGTAACAGCTTTACTATTATTAGTAAAGGAAGCTTATGATGTCAATAATCACCCTAATATATTCTTGCCTCTTTCAGTTCGAATGCCACGATGCCCATGCGGAAAAAACTTGCTGTGGTTGGGTTTCATAAGATGCACAGCTTAAGTTCCTCAATTTTACTGGCTTTTAAAAACTATTTAAAGGGAAAATGTACCGAATCGACCATAACACCGATGGTAAGTGTAATTTTATCATTTTGCGTGTGTTTGAGGAATCCTTACAGATGTGAACCCTGATGCATGATCATTTTTTTAAATTTTAGATACGAATCGTTTCTCGCTTTCTTTATTATGTAAACCCGGAAGACATCTCTGCTGACTTTTTAAAGAACTTGAAGGCCACTAGAGAATATTTTATTTCCTTGGAAAGCTTAAAGACCAATGAAGAAACAATAAAAAAGCATATTAGTCACCTGCGGAGATTTGTAACTTTTGTATGCTCAAAGGACTACCCCTATCTCCTTGACGAAGAAGCAAAAAATGCAGTTGAGCCCTTTAAGGAGACTTTGAGTGTTGTAGTAAAGAGATCAAACAAGAAGCTTGCAAAAAGGCAGGAAGAGGGGGTAAGTAGCTCAAGTTTATACTACACCTGCAATTTAAATTTTTACTGTCATGGGGATGTAAAATGCCATAAAAACATCATGGGAAAGGTTGATTATTAGAAAGTCTAGATTTATTTATTACTTGTTCTGCCATGCAAGGTTGGAACAAAGTAATATTTAGCTCTTAGAAGCTCAGGCAAATCCCATATTTCCATTTCAATTGAATTCAAAATATTTTAACTTGCTAAAATGAGTTCATAATCACAAATGCGCTGAGGTTACATCTTCTGGCTCCATTATGGGATCGGTAAAATGGAACCCCTAGATAAAAGATTTGTCGAATGATGGAAACAAAGAATGCTAAATGTATCTAATGGGCTAACATGCAAAAAAAATAAATAAAAAGAATGAACCTGTAACATAACTCATTTTATCATCCACAGATTGGAATCCACGCCTGTGACTATGGCTGATTGCTGCAAAATTTTGAAAGTGGCAAAGCCTCACGTGACTGATATTTTTACACAGGCAGAAATTAGTAAGATGTTGAGTGATAAGGAGAAGACCCTAGCATGTTATTATCTTCAGGCTGTTATTATCTATAAGCATCTACGTAAGCCATCTGAGGCAAAAAATCTAATGGTAGGTTTAATTTAATTAACCAACTTAGCATATTGCTGACAGATGCTGCTTTACCATATCTTATGTATTTTCAATGTTTTTCTCTTAGTTAAAAGACTGGCTTGAAAGGGAGAAGTTAGATGTTGATGGACAGACCTTAACAGTGGTAAAGACAAAAAAAAATCTTTTGATACTGCAGGAGGAGGATGAGAGGGTAAAATGTTAAAAACATAACTCCTATAAAGCTGTGCTGTAGGTTCTTCAAGGTTTTGCCATTTGCAATCGCATCTTTAACACAGAGTTTCACTTTGACAGAATTTCAATACATATTTCGAAAAGATTAGGACAACTAATCAACCCAAGGATGCAGATACGGTGCCTACATTCTTTGTGTCCTGCAATGGACAACACATCAAGAATCCCGGCAAAGACATGGAGCGCTTCCATAATAAGTTCGTAAAAAATGAGGCCCTCCTTCTCTGCACTACCAAGCATTTAACAAGACTAACAAATGTTTTATCCACAGGTATCAGCTGCCCGTAAAAATATGGGTGATGGAAATAGACGCATACAAAAAGTGGGCTGAAGAATGTCTTTCACAGGTGGAAAGAGACCAGGCCAATGCGTACGTGCACTTTGTGTCCAGACCCGACATGGTGGATAAATCTCCATTTGCTGCAGGGATGTTAATTGTGGCTACACTGAAGGGAGATGAGCAAGCAGGAACCTCTGTGTAAGAGACCTAACTTTATCCCCACAGGCATTCCCAAAATCCATCTTTTTATTGCATGAGACTTAAGTAATTATGCCTTATTGTATATATGATTTCAACCAAATTCTTGGTTAAGTCGTCTAGTAGGTAACAATGCCTTTATCAGTTTTTCCTAACTTAACTGTTTTTTTTTTAACTTCACAGATGTACATTGCCCAAGAGAAGGAGGATCAGGGGAGAAGAGGACTGTGAGGGACAAGCAGATGAGGAAGAGACAGAAGGCGCTGGGTAGGAGACTGAACAGACACCCTATGATGCCACCACAATTAATTTCTCCACAGTACCATCCACACACAGTATGATGACCCAACTGTGCCTCCCTCCACTACCCTGGTGATGAATGGTGATCCCAGCACAGTATAATCCTCAATTGTGATTCCCATACAGCCCTCCATGCAGTACATGGGGCCTACGTGCAGTATCATGGCCCCTACTATCACTGTACGTCGTATTAATACCCCCACACAGCCTTCCGCACAGTGTGATGGACCCCACGCAGACCTTCACACTGTATATTTGCTGGCATACAATATAGTGGCCCTCAAATAGTCATCCATAAGATATAAAGGCTCCTTCATAGCCATCCACATATTATAATGCCCTCCATAAATCCATTCAAATATTATAATGGCCCCGCATACCTTATGGATGGGAAATGGGCCCTACATAGTAGTTCTCCATATGGTATAATGCAGCTCCCATTGCCTTCTATATAGAATAATACTTTCCCATAGTTTTCTGTATATTACAATGCATCACCCATAGTCCTCCATATAACTTATTGTAACCTCCATATAACATATTGCAGCCTTTATGCAATATTATGTAATCTCCATACTACTCAATATATAAAGCAGCCTCTATAGTTCATCATATTGTATAATGTAGGCTCTATAATCCTCCATATAGTATAATGTAGCTTCTTTAATTATCCATATTGCATAATGTAGCCTCTATAATCCTCTGTATAGCATACAGCTTCTATATTCCTTCATATAGCATAATGTAGCATCTGTCATCTTGCATATAGGATAATGTGGCCCTACAGTCCTGTCCTCCATATCATAATGGGGCCCCATAGTTAATGGTTAATATATTTAATTTTGTATTAAGCAAAAAATCATTCTCTAACCAATAATCTATTATACAAATAAATAGCGGCACTTTCCGTAAAGTAATTCTGCCTTTTAGTATATGATGAATTCCAAATTCTTGGTTAAGTAGTCCGGTGAGGAACAACACCATTTTTAGTATATTCTAATTTACCATCTATCCATTAAACTTTACAGAAGTTCCATTGACATCACAGGAGAAGGCGGCGGCAATCGGAGACATTCTGAAGCGGCAGAAATCCATGAGGAAGAGGCAGTCCAGCAGACTGACAATGCTCAAAAAGAGCTCTATTTCAACAGATTAATTGAAAAGTACCCTGTAGGAGTAAACACCCAATTACCATCCCTGTCCACCTGCAGTCAGTACACAGAGCGTTTCGCACACTACTGTCGGGACAAGTGGAGGCGAGACCAATACAATCTACGCGTTTCAAGTGCTGTCGGTAAGTTTTTTTTCTCTTTCTTTAAATTTAAATCTGTCTACTTGATGTTATTGTATTCTTTGGGATGTGATGCCTGAATATTTTTTTTGCTGAATATTTTACAGTATTTTCTCTTTTTTAGATTATTTCAGGCTTTTCCCCAAAGAAGATGATTTAAAGCACTATCTGAATCAACAGCATTGGACGTCCAACCTACCTGTCCTAGTAGATGTCCAACGTGGATGGAAGCCCAAACCAAAAAGAGGGGATACAGAGAACATTGCCAGACTTCAAGAAAAGCTAAAATTGCAAACGTGGACAGGCCTAATGATTGTAAATGAACGAGGCAAAGGTGAAGGACTGTGCACAACTCGTGCTTTTAGTAAAGGAGAAGTCATTTGTGACTATCATGGAGTGCTTAGAGAAGGAGCTGAGGCTTGCAAAATACAGGCAACTCTGAACGAGGATGAATGTTATATGTTTTTTTTCTTCATTGGTGAAAAGCAGTGGTGTATTGATGCCAGGGAGGTTCCGTGCAGTTGTCACCCAGACATGCCTTCCACATTTGGGCGAAAAATGAATCATTCTTATAAAAATTACAACGTCAAACCTGTCCTTAAATTTATAATTGATGGTAACACGCCATCAATACTATTTCTGGCTAATTGCGATATCAAACCAGGGACAGCGCTTTTGTTCGATTATGGAGTGAAACCTAATGACTATGGAGAAGGTTCAGATATCCCATGGCTGACAACGTGACATTTAAGGTACCATTACACTCTTCAATATCGTGTGCGATATTGCACAAGCGTCAGGTGTTTCACATCGCACACACTATCCTTAATTGATCGTACGTGCGCTGTTACATGCTATATCGTAGATAAAGCATGCACAATGTTGCGATGCAGCGCTATTCTGTACCATGCTGCGATTCTGCAAATTCAATGCAAAGTATAGGTGAATCGTATGGTTCCATGCTTCAATGCTGCAGCCTGCACGATGGTTAATTACACGACGATCGTGAGATTTGAGGTCAGGATCTCAAATCAAACAAATAATACTGGATAAATAAATATCCAGTTCTACATGCAGACATGCTATACACATCTACTCCCATTCACACTTAAATGATATCACAGCAGACCTCGGTCATATCAGACCTGCCAACTTATACCACTCTAAGTGCCCAGAAAATGTAATGTTATTATTTATATCAGGCGGAGAGCACCAATCAAACCTAGGGTCACAACAAGGTCCATGAAGACAGGGATGCAGTTGAGGAAAAGGAAACACCCAGGGTAATTGGTCAATATACTCATTCACATTGTCCTTGAACAATAAACATTTCTGTTTTAACATATGTATTCCCCTTCTTTCCTTTAAAGAGATTAAGAAGACGGCAGTGATCAGCTCTCAAGAAAGAATGAGGCGTTTCGGAGACTAAAGTTCCGGTCTTGTTAAAGTTTTTGAATTCATGTTTTATTTGTTTCTTTTCTGTTCTAGGTTGTTCTACAATTCCAGGTGAACGGGGCCCTCGAAGCAATGGGAGAAGATTTTCTTTATTATAAACATTTGTACTGTTTGTACTAGTGTTAAAGGGATTCTGTCACCAGGATTTAGCCATCTCATCTGAGCGCACCATAATGTGGACACAGAGATCTTTATTCCAGTGATGTATCACTTACTAGGCTGCTCAGTGTAGTTTGCATTAAAACACTGTTAAATCATCTGGAGATTATCATTAGAGCACTACTCCAGTAGTCCAGTCATACTTGGGAGCTGCCAAATCTGCAACAGAGAAAACAGTAATTTTATCAAAATGACAGCAAGGAGCTCAGTAAGTGAAACATTGCTGGATCAGGATTTCTATCTCTACATTATGCTGCTGTCAGATGGGATGTCAAAAACCTGGTGACACAGTCCCTTTAATAACTATTTTAAAGCTAAATATAAATAGTCCTATGGCTATGATGAAACAATTCTGACAACTGTTCAAATGGCACAATCATTTACTACCGTCAGGTTTCTGAGCCGTTTAGTCTAATGCTTTGTCAGTATTACTAGAATCCATAATAATTTAAAGGTCAGGTAGCCATAAAAGTGCTCCTGCCAGTCAGAGCAGTGCAGTCCCTGGAAATCGGGCCTAGGGAAGCAGAATATATTACCATCCCTAACAACGGTAAGCATGACCCCCAGCTGTCCAGCAACCCGACATGTAGAACTGCCTATAAAAATGACCATTTGTCCAGTCAGTGCATCACTCTCTGGTGCCCTTTTACACTGGCACACTGCTTTCTGTCTCTCTCTCTCTTTCTCTCTCCGCAGTGCAATGCTCTCTGGTGCTCTTTCACTCTCTCTCCAGTGCACCACTCTCTGACGTGTTCTCTTTCTCCCTACTGCACCGCTCTCTGGCACTCCTCTGTCTTTATAGTGCACTGCTCTCTTTTGTGCTCTCTCAGTCTCCAGTGCATCACTGGCGCTCGCTTTTGATCTCTCCCCATTGCACCACTCTCTCGCATGCTCTCTCTCTGGTGCTCTCTTTCCGTCCAAAGTGCCTTTTTTTGTCTCTGTGCCTTCACGAGCTTCTCAATCTCTGTCTTTGCCCATCTGTGGCTCTCTATCGGTCTCTGTGCCTCTCTGTCCCTCCCTGTGCTTCTATTTACCTTTTGCATCCCTCTATGTGCCTACCTTTGCCCCTTTGCTCCCTTCTTTGCCTCTATGTGCCTCTTAATGACTCTCTCACGAGCACACCTCTTTCTGTAGGTCAAAGGTAAGAAGCACTACTCAAGTTGCAGCAGAGAAGATGAATTGGTAAGTGTTTAACACTTGTGTATTTTTTAAGAATCTTGTTGGTGTAGGATGCTTCCTGAACATTAAAGTGAATGGTCAGGAAACATCTTTAAGCTACAGGATCCTTGAAAAATATGCAAGTTTTTATGGGATGATTTGTCAGGCTATCAACAATCACACAGGGCCACATGCCCGTCAACAGGGCAATAGCCGACTCCACAAGGCCAATGACCCTTTGCAAAGGGCCAGAGGTCCCTTTCCGCAGGGCCATAGGCATTTCCACAGGGCCATAACCCCCTCCAACTCTCTCCACAGGACCACAGGCTACTACCGGGCCACAGGCTTTTCCACAGTGCCACAAGCCCCATCCAGCTCTCTTCACAGGCAATCATGTTGCACTTTTGCAACAAAAGAGTCAATCTTTGTTGCAGTTCGGCAACATTAGAGTCAACCCTGTTGCAGATCGGACACAAAGCTTGAAAATTTAGATGTTTACTGCAGAGGACTTCATAGGCCCCCATCTTACTCCAGAGCCTTCCACAGGCCCCTCCAGCCCGCTCCACAGGCCACAACTCCCTCCAGCTCGCTTTACATCGCCACATGCCCATCTGCGGGGCAACAGACCCCTATGCAGGGTCACAGGCCTTTCCACAGGGCCGCAACCCCTTCAGCTCTCTCCAAAGGACCACTGGCTCCTTCTGCCGGGCCACAAGCCTTTCCACAGGGCCACAATCCCCTCCAACTCTCTACACAGGACAACAGGCTCTCTTTACAGGGCCATAGCTCCCCTCCACAGGGCCAAATGCACTTTCCACACGGCAAAAATCCCCTCCAGCTCTCTCCACAGAGTCACGGGGTTCGTCTGCAGGGCACAAGCCCCTTCATCAAGGCCAAGGGGCCTTTCTACAGGGCCACTGGCCTTTAAATAGGGCCACAACCCCCTCTGGCACTCTCAACAGGGCCACAGGCTCCTTCTACAGGTGTACAGGCATTTACACAGGGCCACAACCACCTTTACCTCTCTCCAAATGGCAACAGGGCCCTTTCACTATGCAATAGGCCTTTCCATAAGGCCACAACCCCCTCTCTCTCTCTCAAAAAGGACAGAGGCTCCCTTTACAAGGAAACAGCCCCCTCCACAAGGCCAAAGGCCTTTTTCAAAGGGCCACAGGTCCCTTCCGCAGGGCCATAGGCCTTTCATCAGGGCCACAGCCTCCTCCACCCCACTTTAATCAGTTAAAAGGACTCATTTGAGTGACCATTGGTCAGCTCGAGTAAAGGAACCTGATATAGTATACTGCACTGTTTAATATTCTTTTTTTTCTTTACACAGGTTGAATGCTGGCAAAGAAATGTCACCTATGCCATGCTCCTTTATACCAGTTTTCTTGATTGACATGTTATTTTTGGAGCCAAATGAGAAAATTGGGAAATAGAAAGCTCCCCCCTCCTTCCAATTAGTGGATCCGGTCAGGTGCTCAGTGGCGGTAGGCCACCGCCTGAAAGCCAAACATGAAAAAAGGAATGCTGGCACCGGTTTCCATATGATGAATTTTACTTTATTCCATGAAGATCAATACATTAAAAAGAAGGCATCTTTACAGGCAATCCGCCCCATCATGTCATTTTTGGTTTAAGCCTAATTTCTTTCAATAACTAAAATGGAATAAATGTGTCACTTTTTTGCCTATACTAATAGTTGTGGGGTATTATGACATCACAATAGAATTAATACTTACCCTTTCCGATGCCTTTTAGGGCTATCCGGTGCAGAACCAAGGCCAAATACCAACCGACAGGAGCTTCCTGTGACATCATGGAAGGTCCTGTCGCTCAGCACGTGGCCTTGGCTCTGCACCGGATAGACCGAAAAGGCGCCTGAAAGGGTAAGTATTAATTCTTTATTATTTTTAATACATCTGGATTTATTTAATTTTGATTTCGTACTGTATAGTAATACATTACAAAATGAAATGGGGGCTGGCAGACATGTCACAAAGGGGAGGAGGAACAGGATTCTTCTTCCTCCTCTGTGACATCACTTCTCCTCCGGACCGGGTGGTGTGTGAACACAGCCTCAGGCTGCGTGCCCACGTAGCGATTTACAAGCGTATATGTTGCGTAATTTACGCAGCGGAAACGCTTGTGAAACACTTGGTAATCTGCACCCCATGGTACTCAGTGGCATTCCGCAATGTTAATGCCCATGCTGTAGATTTTTCCGCAGCGTTTCTGCTGCGCTTAAAAATCCTTTCCACAGGGCCACAACACCTTCAGCTCTCTCCACAGGACCACAGGCTCCTACCCGGCCACATGCCTTTCCACAGTGCTACAAGTCCCTCCAGCTCTCTCCACAGGCAATCATGTTGCATGTTGTTTACCGCAAAAGGACTTCATAGGCCCAAATCTTACTTTAGACCCTTCCACAGGCCCCTCAAGCCCGCTCCACATGGCCATTTCCGCAGGCCACAACTCCCTCCAGCTCTCTTTACATCGCCACATGCCCCTCTGCGGGGCCACAGACCCCTATACAGGGTCACAAGCCATTCCACAGGGCCACAATCCCCTCCAACTCTTCTCCACAGGACAACAAGCTCTCTTTACCGGGCCATAGCTCCCCTCCACATGCACTTTCTGCATGGACACAGCCCCCTTTAGCTCTCTCCACAGAGACACAAAGCCCGTCTGCAGGGCACAAGCCCCCTCTTCAAGGCCAAAAGGCCTTTCTACATGGCCATAGTCATTTCCATAGGGCACGAGCCCCTCCAGCTCTCTCCACAGGGCAACGGACCCCTATACAGGGTCACAGGCCTTTCCCCAGGGCCACAACACCTTCAGCTCTCTCCACAGGACCACAGGCTCCTACTGGGCCACAGGCCTTTCCACAGTGCCACAAGCCCCTCCAGCTCTCTCCACAGGCAATCATGTTGCATGTTGTTTACTGCAAAGGACTTCATAGGCCCAAATCTTACTCCATAGCCTTCCACAGGCCTTTCCAGCCCGCTCCACATGGCCTTTTCCTCAGGCCACAACTCCCTCCAGCTCTCTTTACATCGCCACATGCCCCTCTGCGGGGCCACAGACCCCTATACAGGGTCACAGGCCTTTCCACAGGGCTTCAACCCCTTCAGCTGTCTCCACAGGACCACAGGCTTTTCCACAGCCCACAACTCCTTCCAGCTCTCACCACAGGGCCACAGCCCTTTCCACAAGGCTAAAGGGCCTATCCATAGGGCCACAGACCTTTCCACAGGGCCACAACACCCTCCAGCTCTCTCCACAGGACAAGAAGCTCTCTTTACAGGGCCATAGCTCACCTCCACAGGGCCAAATGCACTTTCCACACGGCCACAACTCCCAACAGCTCACTCCACAGAGTCACAAGGCCCGTCTGCAGGGCACAAGCGCCCTCTTCAAGGCCAAAAGGCCTTTCTACATGGCCATAGTCATTTCCATAGGGCAAGAGCCCCTCCAGCTCTCTCCACAGGGCAACGGACCCCTATACAGGGTCACAGGCCTTTCCCCAGGGCCACAATCCCCTCCAACTCTTCTCCACACGACAACAAGCTCTCTTTACCGGGCCATAGCTCCCCTCCACAGGGCCAAATGCACTTTCTGCATGGCCACAGCCCCCTTTAGCTCTCTCCACAGAGACACAAGGCCCGTCTGCAGGGCACAAGCCCCCTCTTCAAGGCCAAAAGGCCTTTCTACATGGCCATAGTCATTTCCATAGGGCACAAGCCCCTCCAGCTCTCTCCACAGGGCAACGGACCCCTATACAGGGTCACAGGCCTTTCCACAGGGCCACAACACTTTCAGCTCTCTTCACAGGACCACAGGCTCCTACTGGGCCACAGGTCTTTCCACAGTGCCACAACCCCCTCCAGCTCTCTACACAGAGTCATGGGGCCCGTCTGCAGGGCACAAGCCCCTTCATCAAGGCCAAGGGGCCTTTCTACAGGGCCACTGGCCTTTAAATAGTGCCACAGCCTCCTCTGGCTCTCTCAAGAGGGCCACAGGCTCCTTCTACAGGGCAAGGGCCCCCTCCACAAGGCCAAAGGCCCTTTGCAAAGAGCCATAGGTCCATTCCACAGGGCCATAGTCATTTCCATAGGGCCATAACCCCCTCAAGCTCTCTCCACTGAAAAACAGGCTCCTTCTACAGGTTTACAGGCATTTATACAGGGCCACAACCGCCTTCACCTCTCTCCACAGGGCCCTTTCACTGTGTCATAGGCTTTTCCATAAGGCCACAACCCCCTCTGTCTCTCTCAAAAAGGACAGAGGCTCCCTTTACAAGGCCACAGCCCCCTCCACAAGTCCAAAGGCCTTTTTCAAAGGGCCACATGTCCCTTCCACAGAGCCATAGGCATTTCCCCAAGGCAATAACCCCCTCCAGCTCTCTCCACAGGCTCCTTCTACAAGGCTACAACCCTTTTCAGCTCTTTCATCAGGGCCACAGCCTCCTCCACCCCCCTTTAGTCAGTTAAAAGGACTCATTTGAGTGACCTATTGACCATTGGTCAGCTCGAGTAAAGGAACCTGATATAGTATACTGCACTGTTTAATATTCTTTTTTTCTTTACACAGGTTGAATGCTTGAAAAGAAATGTCACCTATGCCATGCTCCTTTATACCAGTTTTCTTGATTGACATGTTATTTTTGGAGCCAAATGAGAAAATTGGGAAATGGAAAGCTCCCCCCTCCTTCCAATCAGTGGATCCGGTCAGGTGCTCAGTGGCGGTAGGCCACCGCCTGAAAGCCAAACATGAAAAAAGGAATGCTGGCACCGGTTTCCATATGATGAATTTTACTTTATTCCATGAAGATCAATACATTAAAAAGAAGGCATTTTTACAGGCAATCCGCCCCATCATGTCATTTTTGGTTTAAGCCTAATTTCTTTCAATAAATAAAATGGAATAAATGTGTCACTTTTTTGCCTCTACTAATAGTTGTGGGGTATTATGACATCACAATAGAATTAATACTTACCCTTTCCGATGCCTTTTAGGGCTATCCGGTGCAGAACCAAGGCCAAATACCAACCGACAGGACCTTCCTGTAACATCATGGAAGGTCCTGTCGCTCAGGACGTGGCCTTGGCTCTGCACCGGATAGACCGAAAAGCGTCTGAAAGGGTAAGTATTAATTCTTTATTATTTTTAATACATCTTGATTTATTTAATTTTGATTTCGTACTGTATAGTAATATATTACAAAATGAAAGGGGGGCTGGCAGACATGTCACAAAGGGGAGGAGGAGCAGGATTCTTCATCCTCCTCTGTGACATCACTTCTCCTCCGGGCCGGAAAAAAGCGTGGTGTGTGAACACAGCCTCAGGCTGCGTGCCCACCTAGCGATTTACAAGCGTATATGTTGCGTAATTTACGCAGCAGAAACGCTTGTGAAACACTTGTTAATCCGCACCACATGGTACTTAGTGGCATTCCGCAATGTTAATGCCCATGCTGCGGATTTTTCCGCAGCGTTTCTGCTGCGCTTAAAAATCCTTTCCACAGGGCCTCAACCCCTTCAGCTGTCTCCACAGGACCACAGGCTTTTCCACAGCCACAACTCCTTCCAGCTCTCACCACACGGCCAAAGCCCCTTCCACAAGGCTAAAGGGCCTATCCATAGGGCCACAGACCTTTCCACAGGGCCACAACACCCTCCAGCTCTCTCCACAGGAAAAGAAGCTCTCTTTACAGGGCCATAGCTCACCTCCACAGGGCCAAATGCACTTTCCACACGGCCACAACTCCCAACAGCTCTCTCCACAGAGTCACAGGGCCCGTCTGCAGGGCACAAGCCCCCTCTTCAAGGCCAAAAGGCCTTTCTACATGGCCATAGTCATTTCCATAGGGCACGAGCCCCTCCAGCTCTCTCCACAGGGCAACGGACCCCTATACAGGGTCACAGGCCTTTCCACAGGGCCACAACACCTTCAGCTCTCTCCACAGGACCACAGGCTCCTACTGGGCCACAGGCCTTTCCACAGTGCCACAAGCCCCTCCAGCTCTCTCCACAGGCAATCATGTTGCATGTTGTTTACTGCAAAGGACTTCATAGGCTCAAATCTTACTCCAGAGCCTTCCACAGGCCCCTCCAGCCCGCTCCACATGGCCTTTTTCGTCAGGCCACAACTCCCTCCAGATCTCTTTACATCGCCACATGCCCCTCTGCGGGGCCACAGACCCCTATACAGGGTCACAGGCCTTTCCACAGGGCCTCAACCCCTTCAGCTCTCTCCACAGGACCACTGGCTCCTTCTGCCGGGCCACAAGCATTTCCACAGGGCCACAATCCCCTCCAACTCTTCACCACAGGAAAACAAGCTCTCTTTACAGAGCCATAGCTCCCCTCCACAGGGCCAAATGCACTTTCTGCACGGCCACAGCCCCCTTTAGCTCTCTCCACAGAGACACAGGGCCCGTCTGCAGGACACAAGCCCCCTCTTCAAGGCCAAAGGGCCTTTCTACATGGCCATAGTCATTTCCATAGGGCACAAGCCCCTCCAGCTCTCTCCACAGGGCAACGGACCCCTATACAGGGTCACAGGCCTTTCCACAGGGCCAAACACCTTCAGCTCTCTCCACAGGACCACAGGCTACTACCGGGCCACAGGTCTTTCCTCAGTGCCACAAGCACCATCCAGCTCTCTCCACAGGCAATCATGTTGCACTTTTGCAACAAGAGTCAATTTTTGTTGCAGTTCGGCAACATTGGAGTCAACCCTGTTGCAAATCGGACACGAAGCTTGAAAATTTAGATGTTTACTGCAAAGGACTTCATAGGCCCCCATCTTACTCCAGAGCCTTCCACAGGCCCCTCCAGCACGCTCCACATGGCCTTTTCCACAGGCCACAACTCCATCCAGCTGTCTTTACATCGCCACATTCCCCTCTGCGGGGCAACAGACCCCTATACAGGGTCACAGGCCTCTCCACAGGGCCTCAACCCTTTCAGCTCTCTCCACAGGACCACTGGCTCCTTCTGCCGGGCCACAAGCCTTTCCACAGGGCCACAATCCCCTCCAATTCCACAGGACAACAGGCTCTCTTTACAGGGCCATAGCTCCCCTCCACAGGGCCAAATGCACTTTCCACATGGCCACAACCCCCTCCAGCTCTCTACACAGAGTCATGGGGCCCGTCTGCAGGGCACAAGCCCCTTCATCAAGGCCAAGGGGCCTTTCTACAGGGCCACTGGCCTTTAAATAGTGCCACAACCTCCTCTGGCTCTCTCAAGAGGGCCACAGGCTCCTTCTACAGGGCAAGGGCCCCCTCCACAAGGCCAAAGGCCCTTTGCAAAGGGCCATAGGTCCATTCCACAGGGTCATAGTCATTTCCATAGGGCCATAACCCCCCTCAAGCTCTCTCCACAGAACCGCAGGCTCTTTCTACAGGTTTACAGGCATATACACAGGGCCACATCCGCCTTCACCTCTCTCCACAAGGCGACAGGGCCCTTTCACTGTGTCATAGGCCTTTCCATAAGGCCACAACCCCCTCTGTCTCTCTTAAAAAGGACAGAGGCTCCCTTTACAAGGCAACAGCCCCCTCCACAAGGCCAAAGGCCTTTTTCAAAGGGCCACAGGTCCCTTTCGCAGGGCCATAGGCATTTCCCCAAGGCAATAACCCCCTCCAGCTCTCTCCACAGGACCACAGGCTCCTTCTACAAGACTACAACCCCTTTGAGCTCTTTCATCAGGGCCACAGCCTCCTCCGCCCCCTTTTAATCAGTTAAAAGGGCTCAATTGAGTGACCACAACACCTTCAGCTCTCTCCACAGGACCACAGGCTCCTACTGAGCCACAGGACTTTCCACAGTGCCACAAGCCCCTCTAGCTCTCTCCACAGGCAATCATGTTGCATGTTTTTTAGTGCAAAGGACTTCATAGGCCCAAATCTTACTCCAGAGCCTTCCACAGGCCCCTCCAGCCGGCTCCACATGGCCTTTTCCTCAGGCCACAACTCCCTCCAGCTCTCTTTACATCGCCACATGCCCCTCTGCGGGGCTACAGACCCCTATACAGGGTCACAGGCCTTTCCACAGGGCCTCAACCCCTTCAGCTCTCTCCACAGGACCACAGGCTTTTCCACAGCCCACAACTCCTTCCAGCTCTCACCACAGGGCCACAGCCCCTTCCACAAGGCTAAAGGGCCTATCCATAGGGCCACAGACCTTTCCACAGGGCCACAACACGCTCCAGCTCTCTCCACAGGACAAGAAGCTCTCTTTACAGGGCCATAGCTCACCTCCACAGGGCCAAATTCACTTTCCACACGGCCACAACTCCCAACAGCCCTCTCCACAGAGTCCGTCTGCAGGGCACAAGCCCCTCTTCAAGGCCAAAAGGCCTTTCTACATGGCCATAGTCATTCCCATAGGGCACGAGCACCTCCAGCTCTCTCCACAGGGCAACGGACCCCTGTACAGGGTCACAGTCCTTTCCACAGGGCCACAACAGCTTCAGCTCTCTCCACAGGCAATCATGTTGCATGTTGTTTACTGCAGAGGACTTCATAGGCCCAAACCTTACTCCAGAGCCTTCCACAGGCCCCTCCAGCCCGCTCCACATTGCCTTTTCCTCAGGCCACAACTCCCTCCAGCTCTCTTTACATCGCCACATGCCCCTCTGTGGGGCCACAGACCCCTATACAGGGTCACATGCCTTTCCACAGGGCCTCAACCCCTTCAGCTCTCTCCACAGGACCACTGCCTCCTTCTGCCGGGCTACAAGCCTTTCAACAGGGCCACAATCCCCTCCAACTCTTCTCCACAGGACAACAAGCTCTCTTTACAGGGCCATAGCTCCCCTCCACATGCACTTTCTGCATGGACACAGCCCCCTTTAGCTCTCTCCACAGAGACACAAAGCCCGTCTGCAGGGCACAAGCCCCCTCTTCAAGGCCAAAAGGCCTTTCTACATGGCCATAGTCATTTCCATAGGGCACGAGCCCCTCCAGCTCTCTCCACAGGGCAACGGACCCCTATACAGGGTCACAGGCCTTTCCCCAGGGCCACAACACCTTCAGCTCTCTCCACAGGACCACAGGCTCCTACTGGGCCACAGGCCTTTCCACAGTGCCACAAGCCCCTCCAGCTCTCTCCACAGGCAATCATGTTGCATGTTGTTTACTGCAAAGGACTTCATAGGCCCAAATCTTACTCCATAGCCTTCCACAGGCCTTTCCAGCCCGCTCCACATGGCCTTTTCCTCAGGCCACAACTCCCTCCAGCTCTCTTTACATCGCCACATGCCCCTCTGCGGGGCCACAGACCCCTATACAGGGTCACAGGCCTTTCCACAGGGCTTCAACCCCTTCAGCTGTCTCCACAGGACCACAGGCTTTTCCACAGCCCACAACTCCTTCCAGCTCTCACCACAGGGCCACAGCCCTTTCCACAAGGCTAAAGGGCCTATCCATAGGGCCACAGACCTTTCCACAGGGCCACAACACCCTCCAGCTCTCTCCACAGGACAAGAAGCTCTCTTTACAGGGCCATAGCTCACCTCCACAGGGCCAAATGCACTTTCCACACGGCCACAACTCCCAACAGCTCACTCCACAGAGTCACAAGGCCCGTCTGCAGGGCACAAGCGCCCTCTTCAAGGCCAAAAGGCCTTTCTACATGGCCATAGTCATTTCCATAGGGCAAGAGCCCCTCCAGCTCTCTCCACAGGGCAACGGACCCCTATACAGGGTCACAGGCCTTTCCCCAGGGCCACAATCCCCTCCAACTCTTCTCCACACGACAACAAGCTCTCTTTACCGGGCCATAGCTCCCCTCCACAGGGCCAAATGCACTTTCTGCATGGCCACAGCCCCCTTTAGCTCTCTCCACAGAGACACAAGGCCCGTCTGCAGGGCACAAGCCCCCTCTTCAAGGCCAAAAGGCCTTTCTACATGGCCATAGTCATTTCCATAGGGCACAAGCCCCTCCAGCTCTCTCCACAGGGCAACGGACCCCTATACAGGGTCACAGGCCTTTCCACAGGGCCACAACACTTTCAGCTCTCTTCACAGGACCACAGGCTCCTACTGGGCCACAGGCCTTTCCACAGTGCCACAACCCCCTCCAGCTCTCTACACAGAGTCATGGGGCCCGTCTGCAGGGCACAAGCCCCTTCATCAAGGCCAAGGGGCCTTTCTACAGGGCCACTGGCCTTTAAATAGTGCCACAGCCTCCTCTGGCTCTCTCAAGAGGGCCACAGGCTCCTTCTACAGGGCAAGGGCCCCCTCCACAAGGCCAAAGGCCCTTTGCAAAGAGCCATAGGTCCATTCCACAGGGCCATAGTCATTTCCATAGGGCCATAACCCCCTCAAGCTCTCTCCACTGAAAAACAGGCTCCTTCTACAGGTTTACAGGCATTTATACAGGGCCACAACCGCCTTCACCTCTCTCCACAGGGCCCTTTCACTGTGTCATAGGCTTTTCCATAAGGCCACAACCCCCTCTGTCTCTCTCAAAAAGGACAGAGGCTCCCTTTACAAGGCCACAGCCCCCTCCACAAGTCCAAAGGCCTTTTTCAAAGGGCCACATGTCCCTTCCACAGAGCCATAGGCATTTCCCCAAGGCAATAACCCCCTCCAGCTCTCTCCACAGGCTCCTTCTACAAGGCTACAACCCTTTTCAGCTCTTTCATCAGGGCCACAGCCTCCTCCACCCCCCTTTAGTCAGTTAAAAGGACTCATTTGAGTGACCTATTGACCATTGGTCAGCTCGAGTAAAGGAACTTGATATAGTATACTGCACTGTTTAATATTCTTTTTTTCTTTACACAGGTTGAATGCTTGCAAAGAAATGTCACCTATGCCATGCTCCTTTATACCAGTTTTCTTGATTGACATGTTATTTTTGGAGCCAAATGAGAAAATTGGGAAATGGAAAGCTCCCCCCTCCTTCCAATCAGTGGATCCGGTCAGGTGCTCAGTGGCGGTAGGCCACCGCCTGAAAGCCAAACATGAAAAAAGGAATGCTGGCACCGGTTTCCATATGATGAATTTTACTTTATTCCATGAAGATCAATACATTAAAAAGAAGGCATTTTTACAGGCAATCCGCCCCATCATGTCATTTTTGGTTTAAGCCTAATTTCTTTCAATAAATAAAATGGAATAAATGTGTCACTTTTTTGCCTCTACTAATAGTTGTGGGGTATTATGACATCACAATAGAATTAATACTTACCCTTTCCGATGCCTTTTAGGGCTATCCGGTGCAGAACCAAGGCCAAATACCAACCGACAGGACCTTCCTGTAACATCATGGAAGGTCCTGTCGCTCAGGACGTGGCCTTGGCTCTGCACCGGATAGACCGAAAAGCGTCTGAAAGGGTAAGTATTAATTCTTTATTATTTTTAATACATCTTGATTTATTTAATTTTGATTTCGTACTGTATAGTAATATATTACAAAATGAAAGGGGGGCTGGCAGACATGTCACAAAGGGGAGGAGGAGCAGGATTCTTCATCCTCCTCTGTGACATCACTTCTCCTCCGGGCCGGAAAAAAGCGTGGTGTGTGAACACAGCCTCAGGCTGCGTGCCCACCTAGCGATTTACAAGCGTATATGTTGCGTAATTTACGCAGCAGAAACGCTTGTGAAACACTTGTTAATCCGCACCACATGGTACTTAGTGGCATTCCGCAATGTTAATGCCCATGCTGCGGATTTTTCCGCAGCGTTTCTGCTGCGCTTAAAAATCCTTTCCACAGGGCCTCAACCCCTTCAGCTGTCTCCACAGGACCACAGGCTTTTCCACAGCCACAACTCCTTCCAGCTCTCACCACACGGCCAAAGCCCCTTCCACAAGGCTAAAGGGCCTATCCATAGGGCCACAGACCTTTCCACAGGGCCACAACACCCTCCAGCTCTCTCCACAGGAAAAGAAGCTCTCTTTACAGGGCCATAGCTCACCTCCACAGGGCCAAATGCACTTTCCACACGGCCACAACTCCCAACAGCTCTCTCCACAGAGTCACAGGGCCCGTCTGCAGGGCACAAGCCCCCTCTTCAAGGCCAAAAGGCCTTTCTACATGGCCATAGTCATTTCCATAGGGCACGAGCCCCTCCAGCTCTCTCCACAGGGCAACGGACCCCTATACAGGGTCACAGGCCTTTCCACAGGGCCACAACACCTTCAGCTCTCTCCACAGGACCACAGGCTCCTACTGGGCCACAGGCCTTTCCACAGTGCCACAAGCCCCTCCAGCTCTCTCCACAGGCAATCATGTTGCATGTTGTTTACTGCAAAGGACTTCATAGGCTCAAATCTTACTCCAGAGCCTTCCACAGGCCCCTCCAGCCCGCTCCACATGGCCTTTTTCGTCAGGCCACAACTCCCTCCAGATCTCTTTACATCGCCACATGCCCCTCTGCGGGGCCACAGACCCCTATACAGGGTCACAGGCCTTTCCACAGGGCCTCAACCCCTTCAGCTCTCTCCACAGGACCACTGGCTCCTTCTGCCGGGCCACAAGCATTTCCACAGGGCCACAATCCCCTCCAACTCTTCACCACAGGACAACAAGCTCTCTTTACAGAGCCATAGCTCCCCTCCACAGGGCCAAATGCACTTTCTGCACGGCCACAGCCCCCTTTAGCTCTCTCCACAGAGACACAGGGCCCGTCTGCAGGACACAAGCCCCCTCTTCAAGGCCAAAGGGCCTTTCTACATGGCCATAGTCATTTCCATAGGGCACAAGCCCCTCCAGCTCTCTCCACAGGGCAACGGACCCCTATACAGGGTCACAGGCCTTTCCACAGGGCCAAACACCTTCAGCTCTCTCCACAGGACCACAGGCTACTACCGGGCCACAGGTCTTTCCTCAGTGCCACAAGCACCATCCAGCTCTCTCCACAGGCAATCATGTTGCACTTTTGCAACAAGAGTCAATTTTTGTTGCAGTTCGGAAACATTGGAGTCAACCCTGTTGCAAATCGGACACGAAGCTTGAAAATTTAGATGTTTACTGCAAAGGACTTCATAGGCCCCCATCTTACTCCAGAGCCTTCCACAGGCCCCTCCAGCACGCTCCACATGGCCTTTTCCACAGGCCACACTCCATCCAGCTGTCTTTACATCGCCACATTCCCCTCTGCGGGGCAACAGACCCCTATACAGGGTCACAGGCCTCTCCACAGGGCCTCAACCCTTTCAGCTCTCTCCACAGGACCACTGGCTCCTTCTGCCGGGCCACAAGCCTTTCCACAGGGCCACAATCCCCTCCAATTCCACAGGACAACAGGCTCTCTTTACAGGGCCATAGCTCCCCTCCACAGGGCCAAATGCACTTTCCACATGGCCACAACCCCCTCCAGCTCTCTACACAGAGTCATGGGGCCCGTCTGCAGGGCACAAGCCCCTTCATCAAGGCCAAGGGGCCTTTCTACAGGGCCACTGGCCTTTAAATAGTGCCACAACCTCCTCTGGCTCTCTCAAGAGGGCCACAGGCTCCTTCTACAGGGCAAGGGCCCCCTCCACAAGGCCAAAGGCCCTTTGCAAAGGGCCATAGGTCCATTCCACAGGGTCATAGTCATTTCCATAGGGCCATAACCCCCCTCAAGCTCTCTCCACAGAACCGCAGGCTCTTTCTACAGGTTTACAGGCATATACACAGGGCCACATCCGCCTTCACCTCTCTCCACAAGGCGACAGGGCCCTTTCACTGTGTCATAGGCCTTTCCATAAGGCCACAACCCCCTCTGTCTCTCTTAAAAAGGACAGAGGCTCCCTTTACAAGGCAACAGCCCCCTCCACAAGGCCAAAGGCCTTTTTCAAAGGGCCACAGGTCCCTTTCGCAGGGCCATAGGCATTTCCCCAAGGCAATAACCCCCTCCAGCTCTCTCCACAGGACCACAGGCTCCTTCTACAAGACTACAACCCCTTTGAGCTCTTTCATCAGGGCCACAGCCTCCTCCGGCCCCTTTTAATCAGTTAAAAGGGCTCAATTGAGTGACCACAACACCTTCAGCTCTCTCCACAGGACCACAGGCTCCTACTGAGCCACAGGACTTTCCACAGTGCCACAAGCCCCTCTAGCTCTCTCCACAGGCAATCATGTTGCATGTTTTTTAGTGCAAAGGACTTCATAGGCCCAAATCTTACTCCAGAGCCTTCCACAGGCCCCTCCAGCCGGCTCCACATGGCCTTTTCCTCAGGCCACAACTCCCTCCAGCTCTCTTTACATCGCCACATGCCCCTCTGCGGGGCTACAGACCCCTATACAGGGTCACAGGCCTTTCCACAGGGCCTCAACCCCTTCAGCTCTCTCCACAGGACCACAGGCTTTTCCACAGCCCACAACTCCTTCCAGCTCTCACCACAGGGCCACAGCCCCTTCCACAAGGCTAAAGGGCCTATCCATAGGGCCACAGACCTTTCCACAGGGCCACAACACGCTCCAGCTCTCTCCACAGGACAAGAAGCTCTCTTTACAGGGCCATAGCTCACCTCCACAGGGCCAAATTCACTTTCCACACGGCCACAACTCCCAACAGCCCTCTCCACAGAGTCACAGGGCCCGTCTGCAGGGCACAAGCCCCTCTTCAAGGCCAAAAGGCCTTTCTACATGGCCATAGTCATTCCCATAGGGCACGAGCACCTCCAGCTCTCTCCACAGGGCAACGGACCCCTGTACAGGGTCACAGTCCTTTCCACAGGGCCACAACAGCTTCAGCTCTCTCCACAGGCAATCATGTTGCATGTTGTTTACTGCAGAGGACTTCATAGGCCCAAACCTTACTCCAGAGCCTTCCACAGGCCCCTCCAGCCCGCTCCACATTGCCTTTTCCTCAGGCCACAACTCCCTCCAGCTCTCTTTACATCGCCACATGCCCCTCTGTGGGGCCACAGACCCCTATACAGGGTCACATGCCTTTCCACAGGGCCTCAACCCCTTCAGCTCTCTCCACAGGACCACTGCCTCCTTCTGCCGGGCTACAAGCCTTTCAACAGGGCCACAATCCCCTCCAACTCTTCTCCACAGGACAACAAGCTCTCTTTACAGGGCCATAGCTCCCCTCCACAGGGCCAAATGCACATTCTGCATGGCCACAGCCCCCTTTAGCTCTCTCCACAGAGACACAAGGCCCGTCTGCAGGGCACAAACCCCCTCTTCAAGGCCAAAAGACCTTTCTACATGGCCATAGTCATTTCCATAGGGCACGAGCCCCTCCAGCTCTCTCCACAGGGCAACCGACCCCTATTCAGGGTCACAGGCCTTTCCCCAGGGCCACAATCCCCTCCAACTCTTCTCCACACGACAACAAGCTCTCTTTACCGGGCCATAGCTCCCCTCCACAGGGCCAAATGCACTTTCTGCATGGCCACAGCCCCCTTTAGCTCTCTCCACAGAGACACAAGGCCCGTCTGCAGGGCACAAGCCCCCTCTTCAAGGCCAAAAGGCTTTTCTACATGGCCATAGTCATTTCCATAGGGCACAAGCCCCTCCAGCTCTCTCCACAGGGCAACGGACCCCTATACAGGGTCACAGGTCTTTCCACAGGGCCACAACACTTTCAGCTCTCTCCACAGGACCACAGGCTCCTACTGGGCCACAGGCCTTTCCACAGTGCCACAAGCCCCTCCAGCTCTCTCCACAGGCAATCATGTTGCATGTTGTTTACTGCAAAGGACTTCATAGGCCCAAATCTTACTCCAGAGCCTTCCACAGGCCTTTCCAGCCCACTCCACATGGCCTTTTCCTCATCCCACAACTCCCTCCAGCTCTCTTTACATCGCCACATGCCCCTCTGCGGGGCCACAGTCCCCTTTACAGAGTCACAGGCCTTTCCACAGGGCCTCAACCCCTTCAGCTGTCTCCACAGGACCACAGGCTTTTCCACAGCCCACAACTCCTTCCACCTCTCACCACAGGGCCACAGCCCCTTCCACAAGGCCAAAGGGCCTATCCATAGGGCCACAAACCTTTCCACATGGCCACAACATCCTCCAGCTCTCTCCACAGGACAAGAAGCTCTCTTTACAGGGCCATAGCTCACCTCCACAGTGCCAAATGCACTTTCCACACGGCCACAATTCCCAACAGCCCTCTCCACAGAGTCACAGGGCCCGTCTGCAGGGCACAAGCCCCCTCTTCAAAGCCAAAAGGCCTTTCTGCATGGCCATAGTCATTTCCATAGGGCACGAGCCCTTCAAGCTCTCTCCACAGGGCAACGGACCGCTATACAGGGTCACAGGCCTTTCCACAGGGCGACAACACCTTCAGCTCTCTCCACAGGACCACAGGCTCCTACCCGGCGACAGGCTTTTCCACAGTGCTACAAGTCCCTCTAGCTCTCTCCACAGGCAATCATGTTGCATGTTGTTTACCGAAAAAAGGACTTCATAGGCCCAAATCTTACTTCAGACCCTTCCACAGGCCCCTCCAGCCCGCTCCACATGGCCTTTTCCGCAGGCCACAACTCCCTCCAGCTCTCTTTACATCGCCACATGCCCCTCTGCGGGGCCACAGACCCCTATACAGGGTCACAGGCCTTTCCACAGGGCCTCAACCCCTTCAGCTCTCTCCACAGGACCACTGGCTCCTTCTGCCGGGCCACAAGCATTTCCACAGGGCCACAATCCCCTCCAACTCTTCTCCACAGGACAACAAGCTCTCTTTACAGAGCCATAGCTCCCCTCCACAGGGCCAAATGCACTTTCTGCACGGCTACAGCCCCCTTTAGCTCTCTCCACAGAGACACAGGGCCCTTCTGCAGGACACAAGCCCCCTCTTCAAGGCCAAAGGGCCTTTCTACTTGGCCATAGTCATTTCCATAGGGCACAAGCCCCTCCAGCTCTCTCCACAGGGCAACGGACCCCTATACAGGGTCACAGGCCTTTCCACAGGGCCACAACACCTTCAGCTCTCTCCACAGGACCACAGGCTCCTACTGGGCCACAGGCCTTTCCACAGTGCCACAAGCACCATCCAGCTCTCTCCACAGGCAATCATGTTGCACTTTTGCAACAAGAGTCAATTTTTGTTGCGGTTCGGCAACATTGGAGTCAACCCTGTTGCAAATCGGACACGAAGCTTGAAAATTTAGATGTTTACTGCAAAGGACTTCATAGGCCCCCATCTTACTCCAGAGCCTTCCACAGGCCCCTCCAGCACGCTCCACATGGCCTTTTCCACAGGCCACAACTCCATCCAGCTCTCTTTACATCGCCACATGCCCCTCTGCGGGGCAACAGACCCCTATACAGGGTCACAGGCCTCTCCACAGGGCCTCAACCCCTTCAGCTCTCTCCACAGGACCACTGGCTCCTTCTGCCGGCCACAAGCCTTTCCACAGGGCCACAATCCCCTCCAATTCCAGAGGACAACAGGCTCGCTTTACAGGGCCATAGCTCCCCTCCACAGGGCCAAATGCACTTTCCACATGGCCACAACCCCCTCCAGCTCTCTACACAGAGTCATGGGGCCCGTCTGCAGGGCACAAGCCCCTTCATCAAGGCCAAGGGGCCTTTCTACAGGGCCACTGGCCTTTAAATAGTGCCACAACCTCCTCTGGCTCTCTCAAGAGGGCCACAGGCTCCTTCTACAGGGCAAGGGCCCCCTCCACAAGGCCAAAGGCCCTTTGCAAAGAGCCATAGGTCCATTCCACAGGGCCATAGTCATTTCCATAGGGCCATAACCCCCCTCAAGCTCTCTCCACAGAACCACAGGCTCCTTCTACAGGTTTACAGGCATTTTACACAGGGCCACAACCGCCCTCACCTCTCTCCACAGGGCCCTTTCACTGTGTCATAGGCCTTTCCATAAGGCCACAACCCCCTCTGTCTCTCTTAAAAAGGACAGAGGCTCCCTTTACAAGGCAACAGCCCCCTCCAAAAGGCCAAAGGCCTTTTTCAAGGGGTCATAGGTCCCCTCCGCAGGGCCATAGGCATTTCACCAAGGCAATAACCCCCTCCAGCTCTCTCCAGAGGACCACAGGCTCCTTGTACAAGGCTACAACCCCTTTCAGCTCTTTCATCAGGGCCACAGCCCACTCCACCCCCCTTTAATCAGTTAAAAGGGCTCATTTGTGTGACCACAACACCTTCAGCTCTCTCCACAGGACCACAGGCTCCTACCCGGCCACAGGCCTTTCCACAGTGCTACAAGTCCCTCCAGCTCTCTCCACAGGCAATCATGTTGCATGTTGTTTACCGCAAAAGGACTTCATAGGCCCAAATCTTACTTTAGACCCTTCCACAGGCCCCTCCAGCCCGCTCCACATGGCCTTTTCCGCAGGCCACAACTCCCTCCAGCTCTCTTTACATCGCCACATGCCCCTCTGCGGGGCCACAGACCCCTATACAGGGTCACAGGCCATTCCACAGGGCCACAATCCCCTTCAACTCTTCTCCACAGGACAACAAGCTCTCTTTACCTGGCCATAGCTCCCCTCCACAGGGCCAAATGCACTTTCTGCGCGGCCACAGCCCCCTTTAGCTCTCTCCACAGAGACACAAGGTCCGTCTGCAGGGCACAAGCCCCCTCTTCAAGGCCAAAAGGCCTTTCTACATGGCCATAGTCATTTCCATAGGGCACGAGCCCCTCCAGCTCTCTCCACAGGGCAACGGACCCCTATACAGGGTCACAGGCCTTTCCACAGGGCCACAAGCCCCTCCAGCTCTCTCCACAGGCAATCATGTTGCATGTTGTTTACTGCAAAGGACTTCATAGGCCCAAATCTTACTCCAGAGCCTTCCACAGGCCTCTCCAGCCCGCTCCACATGGCCTTTTCCTCAGGCCACAACTCCGTCCAGCTCTCTTTACATCGCCACATGCCCCTCTGCGGGGCCACAGACCCCTATACAGGGTCACAGGCCTTTCCACAGGGCCTCAACCCCTTCAGCTGTCTCCACAGGACCACAGGCTTTTCCACAGCCCACAACTATTTCCAGCTCTCACCACAGGGCCACAGCCCCTTCCACAAGGCTAAAGTGCCTATCCATAGGGCCACAGACCTTTCCACAGGGCCACAACACCCTCCAGCTCTCTCCACAGGACAAGAAGCTCTCTTTACAGGGCCATAGCTCACCTCCACAGGGCCAAATGCACTTTCCACACGGCCACAACTCCCAACAGCTCTCTCCACAGAGTCACAGGGCCCGTCTGCAGGGCACAAGCGCCCTCTTCAAGGCCAAAAGGCCTTTCTAGATGGCTATAGTCATTTCCATAGGGCACGAGCCCCTCCAGCTCTCTCCACAGGGCAACGGACCCCTATACAGGGTCAGAGGCCTTTCCACAGGGCCACAACACCTTCAGCTCTCTCCACAGGACCACAGGCTCCTACTGGGCCACAGGCCTTTCCACAGTGCCACAAGCCCCTCCAGCTCTCTCCACAGGCAATCATGTTGCATGTTGTTTACTGCAAAGGACTTCAAAGGCTCAAATCTTACTCCAGAGCCTTCCACAGGCCTCCAGCCCGCTCCACATGGCCTTTTCCTCAGGCCACAACTCCCTCCAGCTCTCTTTACATCGCCACATGCCCCTCTGCGGGGCCACAGACCCCTATACAGGGTCACAGGCCTTTCCACAGGGCCTCAACCCCTTCAGCTGTCTCCACAGGACCACAGGCTTTTCCACAGCCCACAACTCCTTCCAGCTCTCACCACAGGGCCACAGCCCTTTCCACAAGGCTAAAGGGCCTATCCATAGGCCACAGACCTTTCCACAGGGCCACAACACCCTCCAGCTCTCTCCACAGGACAAGAAGCTCTCTTTACAGGGCCATAGCTCACCTCCACAGGGCCAAATGCACTTTCCACACGGCCACAACTCCCAACAGCTCTCTCCACAGAGTCACAGGGCCCGTCTGCAGGGCACAAGCCCCCTCTTCAAGGCCAAAAGGCCTTTCTGCATGGCCATAGTCATTTCCATAGGGCACGAGCCCCTCCAGCTCTCTCCACAGGGCAACAGACCCCTATACAGGATCACAGGCCTTTCCACAGGGCCACAACACCTTCAGCTCTCTCCACAGGACCACAGGCTCCTACTGGGCCACAGGCCTTTCCACAGTGCCACAAGCCCCTCCAGCTCTCTCCGCAGGCAATCATGTTGCATGTTGTTTACTGCAAAGGACTTCATAGGCTCAAATCTTACTCCAGAGCCTTACACAGGCCTCTCCAGCCCGCTCCACATGGCCTTTTCCTCAGGCCACAACTCCCTCCAGCTCTCTTTACATCGCCACATGCCCCTCTGCGGGGCCACAGACCCCTATACAGGGTCACAGGCCTTTCCACAGGGCCTCAACCCCTTCAGCTGTCTCCACAGGACCACAGGCTTTTCCACAGCCCACAACTCCTTCCAGCTCTCACCACAGGGCCACAGCCCTTTCCACAAGGCTTAAGGGCCTATCCATGGAGCCACAGACCTTTCCACAGAGCCACAACACCTTCCAGCTCTCTCCACAGGACAAGAAGCTCTCTTTACCGGGCCATAGCTCACCTCCACAAGGCCAAATGCACTTTCCACACGGTCACAACTCCCAACAGCTCTCTCCACAGAGTCACAGGGCATGTCTGCAGGGCACAAGCCCCCTCTTCAAGGCCAAAAGGCCTTTCTACATGGCCATAGTCATTTCCATAGGGCACGAGCCCCTCCAGCTCTCTCCACAGGGCAACAGACCCCTATACAGGGTCACAGGCCTTTCCAAAGGGCCACAACACCTTCAGCTCTCTCCACAGGACCACAGGCTCCTACTGGGCCACAGGCCTTTCCACAGTGCCACAAGCCCCTCCAGCTCTCTCCACAGGCAATCATGTTGCATGTTGTTTACTGAAAAGGACTTCATAGGCCCAAATCTTACTCCAGAGCCTTCCACAGGCCTCTCCAGCCCGCTCCACATGGCCTTTACCTCAGGCCACAACTCCCTCCAGCTCTCTTTACATCGCCACATGCCCCTCTGCGGGGCCACAGACCCCTATACAGGGTCACAGGCCTTTCCACAGGGCCTCAACCCCTTCAGCTGTCTCCACAGGACCACAGGCTTTTCCACAGCCCACAACTCCTTCCAGCTCTCACCACAGGGCCACAGCCCCTTCCACAAGGCTAAAGGGCCTATCCATAGGGCCACAGACCTTTCCACAGGGCCACAACACCCTCCAGCTCTCTCCACAGGACAAGAAGCTCTCTTTACAGGGCCATAGCTCACCTCCACAGGGCCAAATGCACTTTCCACACGGCCACAACTCCCAACAGCTCTCTCCACAGAGTCACAGGGCACGTCTGCAGGGCACAAGCCCCCTCTTCAAGGCCAAAAGGCCTTTCTACATGGCCATAGTCATTTCCATAGGGCACGAGCCCCTCCAGCTCTCTCCACAGGGCAACGGACCCCTATACAGGGTCACAGGCCTTTCCACAGGGCCTCAACCCGTTCAGCTGTCTCCACAGGACCACAGGCTTTTCCACAGCCCACAACTCCTTCCAGCTCTCACCACAGGGCCACAGCCCTTTCCACAAGGCTAAAGGGCCTATCCATAGGGCCTCAGGCCTTTCCACAGTGCCACAAGCCCCTCCAGCTCTCTCCACAGACAATCATGTTGCATGTTGTTTACTGCAAAGGACTTCAAAGGCCCAAATCTTACTTTAGACCCTTCCACAGGCCCCTCCAGCCCGCTCCACATGGCCTTTTCCGCAGGCCACAACTCCCTCCAGCTCTCTTTACATCGCCACATGCCCCTCTGCGGGGCCAAAGACCCCTATACAGGGTCACAGGCCATTCCACAGGGCCACAATCCCCTTCAACTCTTCTCCACAGGACAACAAGCTCTCTTTACCTGGCCATAGCTCCCCTCCACAGGGCCAAATGCACTTTCTGCGCGGCCACAGCCCCCTTTAGCTCTCTCCACAGAGACACAAGGTCCGTCTGCAGGGCACAAGCCCCCTCTTCAAGGCCAAAAGGCCTTTCTACATGGCCATAGTCATTTCCATAGGGCACGAGCCCCTCCAGCTCTCTCCACAGGGCAACGGACCCCTATACAGGGTCACAGGCCTTTCCACAGGGCCACAAGCCCCTCCAGCTCTCTCCACAGGCAATCATGTTGCATGTTGTTTACTGCAAAGGACTTCATAGGCCCAAATCTTACTCCAGAGCCTTCCACAGGCCTCTCCAGCCCGCTCCACATGGCCTTTTCCTCAGGCCACAACTCCGTCCAGCTCTCTTTACATCGCCACATGCCCCTCTGCGGGGCCACAGACCCCTATACAGGGTCACAGGCCTTTCCACAGGGCCTCAACCCCTTCAGCTGTCTCCACAGGACCACAGGCTTTTCCACAGCCCACAACTCTTTCCAGCTCTCACCACAGGGCCACAGCCCCTTCCACAAGGCTAAAGTGCCTATCCATAGGGCCACAGACCTTTCCACAGGGCCACAACACCCTCCAGCTCTCTCCACAGGACAAGAAGCTCTCTTTACAGGGCCATAGCTCACCTCCACAGGGCCAAATGCACTTTCCACACGGCCACAACTCCCAACAGCTCTCTCCACAGAGTCACAGGGCCCGTCTGCAGGGCACAAGCGCCCTCTTCAAGGCCAAAAGGCCTTTCTACATGGCTATAGTCATTTCCATAGGGCACGAGCCCCTCCAGCTCTCTCCACAGGGCAACGGACCCCTATACAGGGTCAGAGGCCTTTCCACAGGGCCACAACACCTTCAGCTCTCTCCACAGGACCACAGGCTCCTACTGGGCCACAGGCCTTTCCAAAGTGCCACAAGCCCCTCCAGCTCTCTCCACAGGCAATCATGTTGCATGTTGTTTACTGCAAAGGACTTCAAAGGCTCAAATCTTACTCCAGAGCCTTCCACAGGCCTCCAGCCCGCTCTACATGGCCTTTTCCGCAGGCCACAACTCCCTCCTGCTCTCTTTACATCGCTACATGCCCCTCTGCGGGGCCACAGACCCCTATACAGGGTCACAGGCCTTTCCACAGGGCCTCAACCCCTTCAGCTCTCTCCACAGTACCACTGGCTCATTCTGCCGAGCCACAAGCATTTCCACAGGGCCACAATCCCCTCAAACTCTTCTCCACAGGACAACAAGCTAACTTTACAGGGCCATAGCTCCCTTCCTCATAGCCAGCCCTCATGGTGTTTGTGTTATTAAAGAAAAAAAAAATTTGAGGGCTGGCTAGAGGCAGCCGTGGACACACGATAGCCAGCCCTCATGGTGTTTGTGTTATTAAAGAAAAAAAAAAATTGAGGGCTGGCTAGAGGCAGCCGTGGACACATGATAGCCAGCCCTCATGGTGTTTGTGTTATTTAAGAAAAAAAAAATTTGAGGGCTGGCTAGAGGCAGCCGTGGACACACGATAGCCAGCTCTCATGGTGTTTGTGTTATTAATGAAAAAAAAATTGGGGGGCTGGCTAGAGGCAGCCGTGGACACACCATAGCAAGCCCTCATGGTGTTTGTGTTATTAAAGAAAAAAAAAATTTAAGGGCTGGCTAGAGGCAGCCGTGGACACACGATAGCCAGCCCTCATGGTGTTTGTGTTATTAAAGAAAAAAAAAATTGGGGGGCTGGCTAGAGGCAGCCGTGGACACATGATAGCCAGCCCTCATGGTGTTTGTGTTATTAAAGAAAAAAAAATTTAAGGGCTGGCTAGAGGCAGCCGTGGACACACGATAGCCAGCCCTCATGGTGTTTGTGTTATTAAAGAAAAAAAATAAATTTAAGGGCTGGCTAGAGGCAGCCGTGGACACACGATAGCCAGCCCTCATGGTGTTTGTGTTATTAAAGAAAAAAAAAATTGGGGGGCTGGCTAGAGGCAGCCGTGGACACATGATAGCCAGCCCTCATGGTGTTTGTGTTATTAAAGAAAAAAAAAATTGGGGGGCTGGCTAGAGGCAGCCGTGAACACACGATAGCCAGCCCTCATGGTGTTTGTGTAATTAAAGAAAAAAAATAATTGGGGGGCTGGCTAGAGGCAGCCGTGGACACACGATAGCCAGCCCTCATGGTGTTTGTGTTATTAAAGAAAAAAAATAATTGGGGGGCTGGCTAGAGGCAGCCGTGGACACACGATAGCCAGCCCTCATGGTGTTTGTGTTATTAAAGAAAAAAAAAATTGGGGGGCTGGCTAGAGGCAGCCGTGGTCACACGATAGCCAGCCCTCATGGTGTTTGTGTTATTAAAGAAAAAAAAAAATTGGGGGGCTGGCTAGAGGCAGCCGTGAACACACGATAGCCAGCCCTCATGGTGTTTGTGTAATTAAAGAAAAAAAATAATTGGGGGGCTGGCTAGAGGCAGCCGTGGACACACGATAGCCAGCCCTCATGGTGTTTGTGTTATTAAAGAAAAAAAAAATTGGGGGGCTGGCTAGAGGCAGCCGTGAACACACGATAGCCAGCCCTCATGGTGTTTGTGTTATTAAAGAAAAAAAAATTGGGGGGCTGGCTAGAGGCAGCCGTGGACACACGATAGCCAGCCCTCATGGTGTTTGTGTTATTAAAGAAAAAAAAAATTTGAGGGCTGGCTAGAGGCAGCCGTGAACACAATGCTTCATTTCTGCATCGTGGTTACATAGCCTTAGTGTTATTAAAGCAAAAAAAATTTGAGAGTTGGCTATAGACATTATATGCCCAATATGAGGGCTGGCTGCAGGTAATCCAGGACAACCAGCAGCAAGCTCTCATGCTTGCGTGCACATTAGAAAGAGAAACATCGCCATCTGGTGTTTTTACAATCCTACAATAAAAAATTAAAAAGTTGGACAACATTGCCACCCGGTGGAGTTTCCTCAGAACACACTATGTCAAGAAAAAAGTCAATGAGGGCTGGCTATTGGTCAATCAGGTAAGTGATTTAGCCAGCTCTAATGTTACATTTTTTTGCATTTTTATTGCGTAGACCCCCTCAGGAGCGATATTTCAGGCCGCAGAGCGTGCAGTTTCGAGCAGAAATTTTGCCTTAACCCTGAAAAAAATTTAGCGCATCCCACCGCGTGCGTAAGCGTCCCAAATGCCAAAAAACATATTTCCCCCATCAGTCCCTATATATTACTATAGTACAGAAGGTCATACTACCATATTGACTCTTTAATCCAGTTCCAATGTATCAAGGTCAAGCCTGTTGCACAAATGCATTCCGGCAACAAAAGTCGGCCATCTTGTGTCCCATTTGCAACAAAAGGTCAACTTTTGTTGCTTTTCGGCAACATTTCAGGTCAAGCCTGTTGCAAACGGGACACGAAGCCTCTGATTTTGACCAAAGGTGCACCTCATGGGGCTCCACGTGCATACCGCATGTCATGGGGCCCCACGTGCATGACGCATGTTATGGGTGCCCCAAATGCATGCCGCATGTCATGGGGGCCAAAAATGAATGCCACATGTCATGGGGGCCACACGTGCATGACACATGTCATGGGGGCTCCACGTGCATGCCACATTTCATTGGGGGCCCAAATGCATGCTGCATGTCAGAGGCCACAAATGCATGCTGCATGTCATGGGGCCCAACATGCATGCCCCATGTCTTGGGGGCCTCAAATGCATGCTGCACGTGATGGGGGACCCAAATGCATGGCACATGTCATGGTAGCCGACACGCATGCCGCATGTCATGGGGACCCCAAATACGTGCCACATGTCATGGGGGCCCCACATGCATGGTGCATGTCATAGGGGCCCCACATGCATGCCGCATGTCATGGGGCCCCACATGCATGCCGCATGTCATGGGGGCCTCAAATGTATGCTGCATGTCATGGGGGCCCCAAATGCATGCCGCATGTCATGGGGTCCCCACATGCATTCCGCATGTCATGGGGGCTCTACATCCATGCCGCATGTCATGAGGGCACCAAGTGCATGCCGCATGTCATGGGGGCCCCAAATGCATGCCGCATGTCATGGGGGCTCCAAATGAATGCCGCATGTCATGGGGGCCCCAAATGCATGCCACGTGACATGGGGGCCCCACGTGCTTGACGCTTGTCATGGGGGCCCCACATGCATGCCGCATGTCTTGAGTACCCCAAATGCATGTCGCATGTCATTTGGGCCCCACATGCATGACGCATGTCATGCTGGCCCCAAATGCATTCTACATATCATGGAGGCCCCACGTCCATGCCGCATGTCATGGGGGCCCCAAATGCAAGCCGCCTGTCATGGGCGCCAAAAAAGCATTCCGCATGTCAAGGGGACCCCAAATGCATGCCTCATGTGATGGGGGCCCCAAATGCATGCTGCGTTTCTTGGGAACCCCAAATGCATGTCGCATGTCATGTGGACCCACGTGCATGCCGCATGTCATGGGGACCCATGTGCATGCCGAATGTCATGGGGGTACCACGTGCATGCCACATATCATGGGGTCCCCACATGCATGCCGCATGTCATGGGGGCCCCAAATGCAAAGTGCATGTCATGGGGGCCTCACGTGCATACCGCATGTCATGGGGACCCCCAAAGCTTGACTCATGTCATGGGGGCCCCAAATGCATACTGCATGTCATGGGAGCTCCACATGCATGCCGCATGTCATGTGGCCCCACGTGCATGCCGCATGTCATGGGGGCCCTAAATGCATGCAGCATGTCAAGGGGGCCCCAAATGCATGCCCCATGTCATGGGGGCCCCACGTGCATGCCGCAAGTCATGGGGGCCCAAATGCATGCCACATTTCATAGGGGCCACAAATGCCTGCCGCATTTCATGGGGGCCCCACGTGCATGCCGCATGTCAAGGCGTCTCCACTTGCATGCCGCATTTATTGGTTGCCCCTCATGCATGCCGCATGTCAAGGGTACCCCAAATGCATGTCAAATGTCAGGGGGGGCCCCAAATGCATGCCGCATGTCATGGGGGCCCCAAATGCATGCCACATGTCATCGGGACCCCAAATACTTGCCACATGTCAGGGGGCCCCACATGCATGCCGCATTTCATGGGTGCCCCACATGCATGCCGCATTTCATGGGGGCCCCAAATGCATGCCCCATGTCATGGGGGGCCCACGTGCATGCTGCATGTCATGGGGTCCCCAAATGCATGCCGCATGTCATGGGGTCCCCAAATGCATGCCGCATGTCAAGGGGGCCCCAAGTGTATGCCGCATGTCATGGGGGCCCCACGTTCATGCCGCATGTCATGGGGGACCAAATGCATGCCGCATGTCATGGGGGCACCAAATACGTGCCGCATGTCATGAGGGCCCCACATGCATGGCGCATGTCATGAGGGCCCCAAATGCATGCCGCATGCCATGGGGGCCACAAATATGTGCTGCATGTCATGGGGGCCCCACATGCATGCCGCGTGTCATGGGGTCCCCACTTGCATTCCGCATGTCATGGGGGCCCCACATGCATGCCGCATGTCATCAGGGCCATACATGCATGACTCGTGTCATGGGGGCCCCAAACGCATGCCGCATTACATGTGGGCCCTAAATGTATTCCGCATGTCATGCGGGCCCCAAATAAGTGCCACATGTCAGGGGGCTCCACATGCATGCCGCATATCATGGGTGCCCCACATGCATGCCACATTTCATGGGGGCCCCAAATGCATGCCCCATGTCATGGGGGGCCCACGTGCATGCCGCATGTCATGGGGTCCCCAAATGCATGCCGCATGTCATAGGGGCCCCACGTGCATACCACATGTCATGGGGGCCCCAAATGCATGCCGCATGTCCTGGGGGCCCCACATGCATGCCTCATGTCATGGGGGACCAAATGCATGTCGCATGTCATGGGGGCAACAAATACGTGCCGCATGTCATGAGGGCCCCACATGCATGACGCATGTCATAGGGGCCCCAAATGCATGCCGCATGTCATGGGGGCCACAAATATGTGCCGCATTTCATGGGGGCCCAACGTGCATGCCGCATGTCTTTGGGCCCCAAATATTTGCCGCATGTCATGGGGGCCCCACATGCCTGCCATGTGTCATGGGGTTCCCACATGCATTCCGCATGTCATGAGGGCCCCACATGCATGGCGCAAGTCATCGGGGCCACACGTGCATGCCTCGTGTCATGGGGGCCCCAAACGCATGCCTCATTACACGGGGGCCCCAAGTGCATGCTGCGTGTCATGGGGACCCCAAATGCATGCCGCATGTCATGGGGACCCTAAATGTATGCCGCATGTCATGGGGGCCCAAAATACGTGCCACATATCAGGGGGCCCCACGTGCATGCCGCATGTCATGGGTGCCCCACATGCATGCTGCATTTCATGGGGTCCCAAATGCATGCCCCATGTCATGGGGGGCCCACGTGCATGCCGCAAGTCATGGGGTCCCCAAATGCATGCCTCATGTCATGGGGTCCCTAAATGCATGCCGCATGTCAAGGGGGCCCCAAATGTATGCCGCATGTCATGGGGCGCCACGTATATGACGCATGTCATGGGGGCCCCAAATACGTGCTGCATGTCATGAGGGCCCCACATGCATGGCGCATGTCATGGGGGCCCCAAAGGCATGCCGCATGTCATGGGGGCCACAAATATGTGCCGCATGTCATGGGGGCCCAACGTGCATGCCGCATGTCTTGGGGCCCCAAATATTTGCCGCAAGTCGTGGGAGCCCCACATGCATGCCACGTGTCATGGGGTCCCCACATGCATTCCGCATGTCATGGGGGTTCCACATGCATGCCGCATGTCATGGGGGCCCCATGTGCATGTCACATTTCATGGGGGCCCCAAATGTATGACGCATGTCATGAGGGCCCCAAATGCATGCCGCATGTCATGGAGGCCCCAAATGTATGCCGCATGTCATGGGGGCCCCAAATACATGCCGCATGTCATGGGGGCCCCCGTGCGTGCCGCATGTCATGGGGGCCAAAAATACATGTCGCATGTTTTGGGGCCCCCAAATACGTGCCGCATGTCATGGGGGCCCCACGTGCGTGCCGCATGTTATGGAGTCCCCAAATGCATGCCGCCTGTCATGGGGGCCACACGAGCATGCCGCATTTCCTTGGGGACCCTAAATGCATGCTACATGTCAGGGGCTCCAAATGCTTGCTGCATGTCATGGAAGCCCCAAATACATGCCGCTTGTTTGTGTTATTAAAGAAAAAAAAAATTGGGGGGCTGGCTAGAGGCAGCCGTGGTCACACGATAGCCAGCCCTCATGGTGTTTGTGTTATTAAAGAAAAAAAAAATTGGGGGGCTGGCTAGAGGCAGCCGTGAACACACGATAGCCAGCCCTCATGGTGTTTGTGTAATTAAAGAAAAAAAATAATTGGGGGGCTGGCTAGAGGCAGCCGTGGACACACGATAGCCAGCCCTCATGGTGTTTGTGTTATTAAAGAAAAAAAAAATTGGGGGGCTGGCTAGAGGCAGCCGTGAACACACGATAGCCAGCCCTCATGGTGTTTGTGTTATTAAAGAAAAAAAAATGGGGGGGCTGGCTAGAGGCAGCCGTGGACACACGATAGCCAGCCCTCATGGTGTTTGTGTTATTAAAGAAAAAAAAAATTTGAGGGCTGGCTAGAGGCAGCCGTGAACACAATGCTTCATTTCTGCATCGTGGTTACATAGCCTTAGTGTTATTAAAGCAAAAAAAATTTGAGAGTTGGCTATAGACATTATATGCCCAATATGAGGGCTGGCTGCAGGTAATCCAGGACAACCAGCAGCAAGCTCTCATGCTTGCGTGCACATTAGAAAGAGAAACATCGCCATCTGGTGTTTTTACAATCCTACAATAAAAAATTAAAAAGTTGGACAACATTGCCACCCGGTGGAGTTTCCTCAGAACACACTATGTCAAGAAAAAAGTCAATGAGGGCTGGCTATTGGTCAATCAGGTAAGTGATTTAGCCAGCTCTAATGTTACATTTTTTTGCATTTTTAATGCGTAGACCCCCTCAGGAGCGATATTTCAGGCCGCAGAGCGTGCAGTTTCGAGCAGAAATTTTGCCTTAACCCTGAAAAAAATTTAGCGCATCCCACCGCGTGCGTAAGCGTCCCAAATGCCAAAAAACAAATTTCCCCCATCAGTCCCTATATATTACTATAGTACAGAAGGTCATACTACCATATTGACTCTTTAATCCAGTTCCAATGTATCAAGGTCAAGCCTGTTGCACAAATGCAACAAATGTTGCATTCCGGCAACAAAAGTCGGCCATCTTGTGTCCCGTTTGCAACAAAAGGTCAACTTTTGTTGCCTTTCGGCAACATTTCAGGTCAAGCCTGTTGCAAACAGGACACGAAGCCTCTGATTTTGACCAAAGGTGCACCTCATGGGGCTCCACGTGCATACCGCATGTCATGGGGCCCCACGTGCATGACGCATGTTATGGGTGCCCCAAATGCATGCCGCATGTCATGGGGGCCAAAAATGAATGCCACATGTCATGGGGGCTCCACGTGCATGCCACATTTCATTGGGGGCCCAAATGCATGCTGCATGTCAGAGGCCACAAATGCATGCTGCATGTCATGGGGCCCCACATGCATGCCCCATGTCTTGGGGGCCTCAAATGCATGCTGCACGTGATGGGGGACCCAATGCATGGCACATGTCATGGTAGCCGACACGCATGCCGCATGTCATGGGGGCCCCAAATACGTGCCACATGTCATGGGGCCCCCACATGCATGGTGCATGTCATAGGGGCCCCACATGCATGCCGCATGTCATGGGGCCCCACATGCATGCCGCATGTCATGGGGGCCTCAAATGTATGCTGCATGTCATGGGGGCCCCAAATGCATGCCGCATGTCATGGGGTCCCCACATGCATTCCGCATGTCATGGGGGCTCTACATCCATGCCGCATGTCATGAGGGCACCAAGTGCATGCCGCATGTCATGGGGGCTCCAAATGAATGCCGCATGTCATGGGGGCCCCAAATGCAAGCCACATGTCATGGGGGCCAAAAAAGCATGCCGCGTGTCATAGGGGCCCCAAATGCATTCCGAATGTCATGGGGGTCACACATTCATGTCGCATGTCATGGGGGCCCCACGTGCATTCCACATTTCATTGGGGGCCCCAAATGCATGCTGCATGTCTGGGGCCCCAAATGCATGCTGCATGTGATGGGGGCCCCAAATGCATGCAGCATGTCATGGTAGCCCCACATGCATGCCACATGTCATGGGGGACCCACGTGCATGCCGCATGTCATGAAAGCCCCACGTGCATGCCGCATGTCATAGGGGCCCCACATGCATGCCACATGTCATGGGGGCCCCAAATGCATGCCACATGTCAGGGGGGCCCCAAATGCATGCCGTATGTCATGGGTGCCCCAAATGCATGCCGCTTGTCATGGGTACCCCAAATGCATGCCGCATATCATGTGTACCCCAAATGCATACCCCATGTCATGGGGGACCCACGTGCATACCGCATGTCATGGGGACCCCCTATGCATGTCTCATGTCATGGGGGCCCCAAATGCATACTGCATGTCTTGGGAGCTCCACATGCATGCCGCATGTCTTGTGGCCCCACGTGCATGCCGCATGTCATGGGGCCCCATGTGGATGCCGAATGTCATGGGGGTACCAATTTCATACCGCATGTCATGGGGGACACTCATGCATACCGCATGTAATGGGGGCAACACGTGCATACCGCATATCATGGGGCCTCACGTGCATACCGCATGGCATTGGTCCCAAAATGCATGCCGCATGTCATGGGGCCCCATGTGCATGCCACATGCCATGGGGTCCACATGCATACCGCATGTCATTGGGGGAACATGTGCATACCGCATATCATGGGCCCCACATGCATACCGCATGTCATAGGTGCCCCAAATGCATGCCGCATGTCATGGGGCCCCATGTGCATGCCACATGTCATGGGGGCCCCAAATGCATGCCACATGTCATGGAGGCCCCAAATGCATGCCGCATGTCATTGGGGCCCCAAATGCATACTGCCTGTCATGGGACCTCCACATGCATGCCGCATGTCATGGGGCCCCATGTGCATGCTGCATGTCATGGGGGCCCCAAATGCATGCCGCATGTTATGTGGCCCCAAGTGCATGACGTATGTTATGGGGCCCCATGTGCATGCCGCATGTCATGGGGGCCCACATGCATGCCACATGTCATGGGGGCACCACATGCATACCGCATGTCATGGGGCTCCACGTGCATACCGCATGTCATGGGGCCCCACGTGCATGACGCATGTTATGGGTGCCCCAAATGCATGCTGCATGTCATGGGGGCCAAAAATGCATGCCACATGTCATGGGGGCCACACGTGCATGACACATGTCATGGGGGCTCCACATGCATGCCACATGTCAACGAGGCCCCACGTGCATGCCACATTTCATTGGGGGCCCAAATGCACGCTGCATGTCAGAGGCCACAAATGCATGCTGCATGTCATGGGGCCCCACATGCATGCCCCATGTCTTGGGGGCCTCAAATGCATGCTGCACGTGATGGGGGACCCAAATGCATGCCACATGTCATGGGGGCCCCAAATGCATGCCGCATGTCATGTGGCCCCAAGTGCATGACGCATGTCATGGGGCCCCTTGTGCATGCCGCATGTCATGAGGGCCCACATGCATGCCACATGTCATGGGGGCCCCAAATGCATGCCGCATGTCATGTGGCCCCAAGTGCATGACGCATGTCATGGGGCCCCTTGTGCATGCCGCATGTCATGAGGGCCCACATGCATGCCACATGTCATGGGGGCACCACATGCATACCGCATGTCATGGGGCTCCACGTGCATACCGCATGTCATTGGGCCCCACGTGCATGACGCATGTTATGGGTGCCCCAAATGCATGCCGCATGTCATGGGGGCCAAAAATGAATGCCACATGTCATGGGGGCCACACTTGCATGACACATGTCATGGGGGCTCCACGTGCATGCCACATTTCATTGGGGGCCCAAATGCATGCTGCATGTCAGAGGCCACAAATGCATGCTGCATGTCATGGGGCCCCACATGCATGCCCCATGTCTTGGGGGCCTCAAATGCATGCTGCACGTGATGGGGGACCCAAATGCATGGCACATGTCATGGTAGCCGACACGCATGCCGCATGTCATGGGGGCCTCAAATACGTGCCACATGTCATGGGGGCCCCACATGCATGGTGCATGTCATAGGGGCCCCACATGCATGCCGCATGTTATGGGGCCCCACATGCATGCCGCATGTCATGGGGGCCTCAAATGTATGCTGCATGTCATGGGGGCCCCAAATGCATGCCGCATGTCATGGGGTCCCCACATGCATTCCGCATGTCATGTGGGCTCTACATCCATGCCGCATGTCATGAGGGCACCAAGTGCATGCCGCATGTCATGGGGGCCCCAAATGCATGCCGCATGTCATGGGGGCTCCAAATGCATGCCGCATGTCATGGGGCCCCCAAATGCATGCCGCATGTCATGGGGGCCCCAAGAGCATGCCGCGTGACATGGGGGCCCCACGTGCTTGACGCATGTCATGGGGGCCCCACATGCATGCCGCATGTCTTGAGTACCCCAAATGCATGTCGCATGTCATTTGGGCCCCACATGCATGACACATGTCATGGTGGCCCCAAATGCATTCTACATATCATGGAGGCCCCACGTCCATGCCGCATGTCATGGGGGCCCCAAATGCAAGCCGCCTGTCATGGGGGCCAAAAAAGCATTCCGCATGTCAAGGGGACCCCAAATGCATGCCTCATGTCATGGGGGCCACAAATGCATGCTGCATGTCATGGGGCCCCACATGCATGCCCCATGTCTTGGGGGCCTCAAATGCATGCTGCACGTGATGGGGGACCCAAATGCATGGCACATGTCATGGTAGCCGACACGCATGCCGCATGTCATGGGGGCCTCAAATACGTGCCACATGTCATGGGGGCCCCACATGCATGGTGCATGTCATAGGGGCCCCACATGCATGCCGCATGTCATGGGGCCCCACATGCATGCCGCATGTCATGGGGGCCTCAAATGTATGCTGCATGTCATGGGGGCCCCAAATGCATGCCGCATGTCATGGGGTCCCCACATGCATTCCGTATGTCATAGGGGCTCTACATCCATGCCGCATGTCATGAGGGCACCAAGTGCATGCCGCATGTCATGGGGGCCCCAAATGCATTCCGTATGTCATAGGGGCTCTACATCCATGCCGCATGTCATGAGGGCACCAAGTGCATGCCGCATGTCATGGGGGCCCCAAATGCATGCCGCATGTCATGGGGGCTCCAAATGAATGCCGCATGTCATGGGGGCCCCAAATGCATGCCACATGTCATGGTGGCCCCAAGAGCATGCCGCGTGACATGGGGGCCCCACGTTCTTGACGCATGTCATGGGGGCCCCACATGCATGACGCATGTCTTGAGTACCCCAAATGCATGTCGCATGTCATTTGGGCCCCACATGCATGACGCATGTCATGGTGGCACCAAATGCATTCTACATATCATGGAGGCCCCACGTCCATGCCGCATGTCATGGGGGCCCCAATTGCATGCTGCGTGTCTTGGGAACCCCAAATGCATGTCGCATGTCATGTGGCCCCACGTGCATGCCGCATGTCATGGGGACCCATGTGCATGCCGAATGTCATGGGGGTACCACGTGCATGCCACATATCATGGGGTCCCCACATGCATGCCTCATGTCATGGGGGCCCCAAATGCAAAGTGCATGTCATGGGGGCCTCACGTGCATACCGCATGTCATGGGGACCCCCAAAGCTTGACTCATGTCATGGGGGCCCCAAATGCATTCTGCATGTCATGGGAGCTCCACATGCATGCCGCATGTCATGTGGCCCCACGTGCATGCCGCATGTCATGGGGGACCCTAATGCATACCGCATATCATGGGGGCAACACGTGTATATCGCATATCATGGGGCCCCACGTGCATACCGCATGTCATTGGTGCCCCAAATGCATGCCGCATGTCATTGGGGCCCCATGTTCATGCCACACGTCATGGGGGCCCACATGCATAACGCATGTCATGGGGGCAATACGTGCATACCGCATATCATGGGGCCCCACGTGCATACCGCATGTCATGGGGGCCCCAAATGCAGGTCGCATGTCAAGGGGCACCATGTGCATGCCACATGTCATGGGGGCCTCAAATGCATGCCACATGTCATGGAGGCTCCAATTGCATGCCGAATGTCATTGGGGCCCCAAATGCATACAACCTGTCATGGGATCTCCATATGCATGCCGCATGTCATGGGGCCCCATGTGCATGCCGCATGTCATGTGGCCCCAAGTGCATGCCACATGTCATGGGGCCCCATGAGCATTCCGCATGTCATGGGGGTTCCATGTGCATGCCACATGGAATGGGGAACCCACATGCATGCTGCATGTCATGGGGGCCCACATGCATGCCGCATGTCATGGGGGCCCACATGCATGCCGCATGTCATGGAGGCACCAAATGCATACCGCATGTCATGGGGCCCCAAGTGCATGCCGCATGTCATGGATGCCCCAAATACATGCCGCATGTCATGGGGGCCAAAAAAACATGCCGCTTGTCATAGGGGCCCCAAATGCATTCCGCATGTCATGGGGGTCACACGTGCATGCCCCATGTCATGGGGGCTCCACATGCATGCCACATGTCATGTAGGCCCCACGTGCATGCCGCATTTCATTGGGGGCCCCAAATGCATGCTGCATGTCAGGGGCCACAAATGCATGCTGCATGTCATGGGGGCCCCAAATACGTGCCACATATCATGGGGGCACCAAATGCATGGGCCATGTCATAGGGGCCCCACATGCATGCCGCTTGTCATGGGGCCCCAAATGCATGCTGCATGTCATGTGGTCCCCACTTGCATTCCGAATATCATGGGGGCTCTACATGCATGCCGCATGTCATGGGGGCACCAAGTGCATGCCTCATGTCATGGGGGCCCCAAATGCATCACGCATGTCATGGTGGCTCCAAATGCATGCCGCATGTCATGGGGGCCCCAAATGCATGCCACATGTCATGGGGGCCCCAAGAGCATGCCGCATGACATGGGGGCCCCACGTGCTTGAGGCATGTCATGGGGGCCCAACATGTATGCCGCATGTCTTGGGTACCATAAATGCATGTCGCATGTCATTTGGGCCCCACATGCATGAAGCATGTCATGGGGGCCCCAAATGCAAGCCACATGTCATGGGGGCCAAAAAAGCATGCCGCATGTCATAGGGGCCCCAAATGCATTCCGCATGTCATGGGGGCCCCACGTGCATGCCGCATTTCATTGGGGGCGCCAAATGCATGCTGCATGTCTGGGGCCCCAAATGCATGCTGCATGTGATGGGGGCCCCAAATGCATGCAACATGTCATGGTAGCCCCACATGCATGGGCCATGTCAAGGGGCCCCACATGAATGCCGCATGTCATGGGGGCCCCAAATGCATGCCGCATGTCATGGGGGCCCCACATACATGCCGCATGTCATGGGTACCCCAAATGCATGCCACATGTCATGGGGGACCCACGTGCATGCCGCATGTCATGGAAGCCCCACGTGCATGCCGCATGTCATGGGGGCCCCACGTGCATGCCACATGTCATGGGGGCCCCAAATGCATGCCACATGTCATGGGGGCCCCAAATGCATGCCGTATGTCATGGGTGCCCAAAATGCATGCCGCATGTCATGGGTACACCAAATGCATGCCACATGTCATGTGTACCCCAAATGCATGCCCCATGTCATGAGGGACCCACGTGCATACTGCATGTCATGGGAGCTCCACATGCATGCCGCATGTCATGTGGCCCCACGTGCATGCCGCATGTCATCTGGCCCCATGTGCATGCCGAATGTCATGGGGGTACCAATTTCATGCCGCATGTCATGGGGGACACTCATGCATACCGCATGTCATGGGGGCAACACGTGCATACCGCATATCATGGGGCCCCACGTGCATACTGCATGGCATTGGGGCCCAAAATGCATGCCGCATGTCATGTGGCCCCATGTGCATGCCACATGCCATGGGGGCCCACATGCATACCGCATGTCATGGAGTGAACATGTGCATACCGCATATCATAGGCCCCACGTGCATACCGCATGTCATAGGTGCCCCAAATGCATGCCGCATGTCATGGGGCCCCATGTGCATGCCACTTGTCATGGGGGCCCCAAATGCATGCCACATGTCATGGAGGCCCCAAATGCATACCGCATGTCATGGGGCTCCACGTGCATACCGCATGTCATGGGGCCCCACGTGCATGACGCATGCCATGTGTGCCCCAAATGCATGCCGCATGTCATGGGGGCCAAAAAAGCATGCCACATGTCATAGGGGCCCCAAATGCATGCCACATGTCATGGGGGCCGCAAGAGCATACCGCATGACATGGGGGCCCCAAGTGATTGAGGCATGTCATGGGGGCCCAACATGCATGCCGCATGTCTTGGTACCCCAAATGCATGTCGCATGTCATTTGGGCCCCACATGCATGAAGCATGTCATGGGGGCCCCAAATGCATTCTACATATCATGGAGGCCCCACGTGCATGCCGCATGTCATGGGGGCCCCAAATGCAAGCCACATGTAATGGGGGCCAAAAAAGCATGCCGCATGTCATAGGGGCCCCAAATGCATTCCGCATGTCAACAGCTGGACTTTTGGATTTTGGAAATGTTTGCGTTTTTTGACCAGATTCGCGTCAGGCGCTCCCACACTCGTCCTGAGGGGACGAGCATCTCCGGAATTTGCGATTAAGCCTCGGCGTCCGCGCTACAGTTTTCTGGCTCTGGAACGCACGCGGTTTGGAGCTGGACGCCGATATTCGGCGTGCCGCACTCTTATCACATGCCGGACGCGCTGTACTTTTTTCGTAACGTTTCGAGATGAAAACATTTTTCCAAAGAAATCCTCTCTGCCATCTTCTTTAATAGCCAGCTCTCACCTACAATAGCCAGCCCTCACGAAAAAACTTTGCCGCTGGACGACGCAACGCTCGCCATTTTACAGATCCAGCCCGGGAGATGCTCTGCACGCCGCCCCGGGTCGATCCGACGCCATTAAGGCTCCGAAAAAAGGCTTGCAAAAACCTCGTCTGTTCCAGGTCCGAAAAACAAGCCATTTAGCCAGCCCTCACAACATTTCATCTCTTGGAAATGACCACCAGATGGCATCTGTGCTTTAAATATCATTCATTACTTGTCAGCCAGAATTCAGCTGCATTTCTGGAAATTGAACACTGGATGGCAGCTGTGCTTTAAAAGCCATTCACTCGTTCATGATAGACCCTCACAGGAAACACACAATAAGGAGATTTTTCACTTATCCTTCGGTGGAAAGGCTGTGATGGGGGGAGGGGATGATGATGTAGCATTTTTGTCTCTGTTGTTTCACTGAGATTAGGACTTTCAATGTGCTGCTGCCTGACCTTGTAAAACATTAACTCTTTTAACACAGATTGTGACCATATAATCAAATTTGAATAAGGAGTTTAATTAAAGGCATTTAAAAAGTTGCAATTTTATTACATCATTATTTAAAAAGACACAAAAATGGCAGCAATAATCACTGGTATTGAGGCCAATAATCACATCCATAGATGGAGCCCATATTTCATATCAAAAATAGGTAAAAGTAAATAGAGCATGTGACCATGTTGTAAAACACTTAAAGTTGTGTAAAAACCGTGGCGTAGGAACGGGCTGTGAAATAAGCGCGCCTAAACAACTATAAAGTTTACGTTTTTTTTCCGTAATCCATCAGATGAGCGTGATAACGGACGCTGCGCTGAATGGCGGCGTCAGAGCGACTTTTTTTTGTTGCAGATTGAATTTTAAGTGCTTTTGGTATCATCAAACCTGTAGCCAGCTCTCATCCTCATTGAGCTATTCCAAGGGTGAGGGCTGGCTAAGGGTCGCCCTGGAGGCACCTGTAGCCAACTCTCATCCTCATTGAGCTGCTCCAAGGGTGAGGGCTGGCTACGGGTCGCCCTGAAGGCACCTGTAGCCAGCTCTCATCCTCATTGAGCTGCTCCAAGGGTGAGGGCTGGCTAGGGGTCGCCCTGGAGGCACCTGTAGCCAGCTCTCATCCTCATTGAGCTGCTCCAAGGGTGAGGGCTGGCTACGGGTCGCCCTGGAGGCACCTGTAGCCAGCTCTCATCCTCATTGAGCTATTCCAAGGGTGAGGGCTGGCTAGGGGTCGCCCTGGAGGCACCTGTAGCCAGCTCTCATCCTCATTGAGCTATTCCAAGGGTGAGGGCTGGCTACGGGTCGCCCTGGAGGCACCTGTAGCCAGCTCTCATCCTCATTGAGCTATTCCAAGGGTGAGGGCTGGCTACGTGTCGCCCTGGAGGCACCTGTAGCCAGCTCTCATCCTCATTGAGCGTGATAACGGACGCTGCGCTGAACGGCGGGGCATAGGAACGGGCGGTGAAATAAGCGCACCTAAACAACTATAAAGTTTACGTTTTTTTTCCGTAATCCATCAGATGAGCGTGATAACGGTTGCTGTGCTGAACGGCGGCACGTAGGAACGGGCGGTGAAATAAGTGCGCCAAAAAAACTATAAAGTTTACGTTTTATTTCTGTAATTCATCAGATGAGCGTGATAACGGACGCTGCGCTGAACGGCGGCGCGTAGGAACGGGCGGTGAAATAAGCGCGCCAAAAAAACTATAAAGTTTACGCTTTTATTCCATAATTCATCAGATGAGCGTGATAACGGACGCTGCGCTGAATGGCGGCACGTAGGAACGGGGGATGAAATAAGCGCGCTAAAACAACTATAAAGTTTACGTTTTTTTTCCGTAATCCATCAGATGAGCGTGATAACGGACGCTGCGCTGAATGGCGGCGCGTAGGAACGGGCGGTGAAATAAGCGCGCCAAAAAAACTATAAAGTTTACGTTTTTTTTCCGTAATTCATCAGATGAGCATGATAACGGATGCTGTGCTGAACAGCGGCACGTAGGAACGGGCGGTGAAATAAGTGCACCAAAAAAACGATAAAGTTTACGTTTTTTTTCTGTAATTCATCAGATGAGCGTGATAACGGACGCTGCGCTGAACGGCGAAGCGTAGGAACGGGCGGTGAAATAAGCGCGCCAAAAAAACTATAAAGTTTACGTTTTTTTTCCGTAATTCATCAGATGAGCGTGATAACGGAAGCTGCACTGAACGGTGGCGCGTAGTAACAGGCGGTGAAATAAGCGCGCCAAAAAACTATAAAGTTTACTTTTTTTCCATAATTCATTAGATGAGCGTGATAACGGAAGCTGCGCTGAACGGCGGCGCGTAGGAATGGGCGGTGAAATAAGCGCGCCAAAAAAACTATAAGGTTTACGTTTTTTTTCCGTAATTCATCAGATGAGCGTGATAACGGAAGGTGCGCTGAACCGTGGCGCGTAGGAACGGGCGGTGAAATAAGCGCGCCAAAGAAACTATAAAGTTTACGTTTTTTTCCATAATTCATTAGATGAGCATGATAACGGAAGCTGTGCTGAACGGCGGCGCGTAGGAAAAGGCAGTGAAATAAGCGCGCCAAAAAAACTATAAAGTTTACGTTTTTTTTCCGTAATTTATCAGATGAGCGTGATAACGGACGCAGCCTTTAACGGCGGCGTCAGAGCGACTTTTTTTTGTTGCAGATTGAATTTTAAGTGCTTTTGGTATCATCAAACCTGTAGCCAGCTCTCATCCTCATTGAGCTATTCCAAGGGTGAGGGCTGGCTACGGGTCGCCCTGGAGGCACCTGTAGCCAGCTCTCATCCTCATTGAGCTATTCAAAGGGTGAGGGCTGGCTAGGGGTCGCCCTGGAGGCACCTGTAGCCAGCTCTCATCCTCATTGAGCTATTCCAAGGGTGAGGGCTGGCTAGGGGTCGCAATGTAGGCACCTGTAGCCAGCTCTCATCCTCATTGAGCTATTCCAAGGGTGAGGGCTGGCTACGGGTCGCCCTGGAGGCACCTGTAGCCAGCTCTCATCCTCATTGAGCTATTCCAAAGGTGTGGGCTGGTTACGGGTCGCCCTGGAGGCACCTGTAGCCAGCTCTCATCCTCATTGAGCTATTCCAAGGGTGAGGGCTGGCTAGGGGTCGCCCTGGAGGCACCTGTAGCCAGCTCTCATCCTCATTGAGCTATTCCAAGGGTGAGGGCTGGCTAGGGGTCGCCCTGGAGGCACCTGTAGCCAGCTCTCATCCTCATTGAGCTATTCCAAGGGTGAGGGCTGGCTACGTGTCGCCCTGGAGGCACCTGTAGCCAGCTCTCATCCTCATTGAGCGTGATAACGGACGCTGCGCTGAACGGCGGCGCATAGGAACGGGCGGTGAAATAAGCGCGCCAAAAAAACTATAAAGTTTACGTTTTTTTTTCCGTAATTCATCAGATGAGGGTGATAACGGACGCTGCGCTGAACGGCGGCGCGTAGGAACGGGCGGTGAAATAAGCGCGCCAAAAAAACTATAAAATTTACGTTTTTTTTCCGTAATTCATCAGATGAGCGTGATAACGGAAGCTGCGTTGAACGGCGGCGCGTAGGAACGGGCGGTGAAATAAGCGCGCCAAAAAAACTATAAAGTTTACGTTTTTTTTCCGTAATTCATCAAATGAGCGTGATAACGGACGCTGCACTGAATGGCGGCGTGTAGGAACGGGCGGTGAAATAAGCGCGCCAAAAAACTATAAAGTTTACGTTTTTTTTCTGTAATTCATCAGATGAGCGTGATAAAGGATGCTGTGCTGAACGGCGGCACGTAGGAACGGGCGGTGAAATAAGTGCGCCAAAAAAACGCTAAAGTTTACGTTTTTTTTCTGTAATTTATCAGATGAGCGTGATAACGGACGCAGCCCTTAACGGCGGCGTCAGAGCGACTTTTTTTTGTTGCAGATTGAATTTTAAGTGCTTTTGGTATCATCAAACCTGTAGCCAGCTCTCATCCTCATTGAGCTATTCCAAGGGTGAGGGCTGGCTAAGGGTCGCCCTGGAGGCACCTGTAGCCAGCTCTCATCCTCATTGAGCTGCTCCAAGGGTGAGGGCTGGCTAGGGGTCGCCCTGGAGTCACCTCTAGCCAGCTCTCATCCTCATTGAGCTGCTCCAAGGGTGAGGGCTGGCTACGGGTCGCCCTGGAGGCACCTGTAGCCAGCTCTCATCCTCATTGAGCTGCTCCAAGGGTGAGGGCTGGCTAGGGGTCGCCCTGGAGGCACCTGTAGCCAGCTCTCATCATCATTGAGCTGCTCCAAGGGTGAGGGCTGGCTAGGGGTAGCCCTGGAGGCACCTGTAGCCAGCTCTCATCCTCATTGAGCTGCTCCAAGGGTGAGGGCTGGCTAGGGGTCGCCCTGGAGGCACCTGTAGCCAGCTCTCATCCTCATTGAGCTGCTCCAAGGGTGAGGGCTGGCTAGGGGTCGCCCTGGAGGCACCTGTAGCCAGCTCTCATCCTCATTGAGCTGCTCCAGGGGTGAGGGCTGGCTAGGGGTCGCCCTGGAGGCACCTGTAGCCAGCTCTCATCCTCATTGAGCTGCTCCAAGGGTGAGGGCTGGCTAGGGGTCGCCCTGGAGGCACCTGTAGCCAGCTCTCATCCTCATTGAGCTGCTCCAAGGGTGAGGGCTGGCTAGGGGTCGCCCTGGAGGCACCTGTAGCCAGCTCTCATCCTCATTGAGCTGCTCCAAGGGTGAGGGCTGGCTAGGGGTCGCCCTGGAGGCACCTGTAGCCAGCTCTCATCCTCATTGAGCTGCTCCAAGGGTGAGGGCTGGCTAGGGGTCGCCCTGGAGGCACCTGTAGCCAGCTCTCATCCTCATTGAGCTGCTCCAAGGGTGAGGGCTGGCTAGGGGTCGCCCTGGAGGCACCTGTAGCCAGCTCTCATCCTCATTGAGCTGCTCCAAGGGTGAGGGCTGCCTAGGGGTCGCCCTGGAGGCACCTGTAGCCAGCTCTCATCCTCATTGAGCTGCTCCAAGGGTGAGGGCTGGCTAGGGGTCGCCCTGGAGGCACCTGTAGCCAGCTCTCATCCTCATTGCGCTATTCCAAGGGTGAGGGCTGGCTACGTGTCGCCCTGGAGGCACCTGTAGCCAGCTCTCATCCTCATTGAGCGTGATAACGGACGCTGCGCTGAACGGCGGCGCATAGGAACGGGCGGTGAAATAAGCGCGCCAAAAAAACTATAAAGTTTACGTTTTTTTTCCGTAATTCATCAGATGAGGGTGATAACGGACGCTGCGCTGAACGGCGGCGCGTAGGAACGGGCGGTGAAATAAGTGCGCCAATAAAACTATAAAATTTACGTTTTTTTTTCCGTAATTCATCAGATGAGCGTGATAACGTAAGCTGCGCTGAACGGCGGCGCGTAGGAACGGGCGGTGAAATAAGCGCGCCAAAAAAGCTATAAAGTGTACGTTTTTTTTCCATAATTCATTAGATGAGCGTGATAACGGAAGCTGCTTTGAACGGCGGCGCGTATGAACGGGCGGTGAAATAAGCGCGCCAAAAAAACTATAAAGTTTACGTTTTTTTTCCGTAATTCATCAGATGAGCGTGATAACGGACGCTGCGCTGAATGGCGGCACGTAGGAACGGGCGGTGAAATAAGCGCGCCAAAAAAACTATAAAGTTTACGTTTTTTTTCCGTAATTCATCAGATGAGCGTGATAACGGATGCTGTGCTGAACGGCGGCACGTAGGAACGGGCGGTGAAATAAGTGCGCCAAAAAAACGATAAATTACAAAAAAAAAACGTAAACTTTATCAGATGAGCGTGATAACGGACGCAGCCCTTAACGGCGGCGTCAGAGCGAATTTTTTTTGTTGCAGATTGAATTTTAAGTGCTTTTGGTATCATCAAACCTGTAGCCAGCTCTCATCCTCATTGAGCTATTCCAAGGGTGAGGGCAGGCTAAGGGTCGCCCTGGAGGCACCTGTAGCCAGCTCTCATCCTCATTGAGCTGCTCCAGGGGTGAGGGCTGGCTACGGGTCACCCTGGAGGCACCTGTAGCCAGCTCTCATCCTCATTGAGCTGCTACAGGGGTGAGGGCTGGCTAGGGTTCGCCCTGGAGGCACCTGTAGCCAGCTCTCATCCTCATTGAGCTGCTCCAAGGGTGAGGGCTGGCTAGGGGTCGCCCTGGAGGCACCTGTAGCCAGCTCTCATCCTCATTGAGCTGCTCCAAGGGTGAGGGCTGGCTAGGGGTCGCCCTGGAGGCACCTGTAGCCAGCTCTCATCCTCATTGAGCTGCTCCAAGGGTGAGGGCTGGCTAGGGGTCGCCCTGGAGGCACCTGTAGCCAGCTCTCATCCTCATTGAGCTGCTCCAAGGGTGAGGGCTGGCTAGGGGTCGCCCTGGAGGCACCTGTAGCCAGCTCTCATCCTCATTGAGCTGCTCCAAGGGTGAGGGCTGGCTAGGGGTCGCCCTGGAGGCACCTGTAGCCAGCTCTCATCCTCATTGAGCTGCTCCAAGGGTGAGGGCTGGCTAGGGGTCGCCCTGGAGGCACCTGTAGCCAGCTCTCATCCTCATTGAGCTGCTCCAAGGGTGAGGGCTGGCTAGGGGTCGCCCTGGAGGCACCTGTAGCCAGCTCTCATCCTCATTGAGCTGCTCCAAGGGTGAGGGCTGGCTAGGGGTCGCCCTGGAGGCACCTGTAGCCAGCTCTCATCCTCATTGAGCTGCTCCAAGGGTGAGGGCTGGCTAGGGGTCGCCCTGGAGGCACCTGTAGCCAGCTCTCATCCTCATTGAGCTGCTCCAAGGGTGAGGGCTGGCTAGGGGTCGCCCTGGAGGCACCTGTAGCCAGCTCTCATCCTCATTGAGCTGCTCCAAGGGTGAGGGCTGGCTAGGGGTCGCCCTGGAGGCACCTGTAGCCAGCTCTCATCCTCATTGAGCTGCTCCAAGGGTGAGGGCTGGCTAGGGGTCGCCCTGGAGGCACCTGTAGCCAGCTCTCATCCTCATTGAGCTGCTCCAAGGGTGAGGGCTGGCTAGGGGTCGCCCTGGAGGCACCTGTAGCCAGGTCTCATCCTCATTGAGCTGCTCCAAGGGTGAGGGCTGGCTAGGGGTCGCCCTGGAGGCACCTGTAGCCAGCTCTCATCCTCATTGAGCTGCTCCAAGGGTGAGGGCTGGCTAGGGGTCGCCCTGGAGGCACCTGTAGCCAGCTCTCATCCTCATTGAGCTGCTCCAAGGGTGAGGGCTGGCTAGGGGTCGCCCTGGAGGCACCTGTAGCCAGCTCTCATCCTCATTGAGCTGCTCCAAGGGTGAGGGCTGGCTAGGGGTCGCCCTGGAGGCACCTGTAGCCAGCTCTCATCCTCATTGAGCTATTCCAAGGGTGAGGGCTAGCTACGTGTCGCCCTGGAGGCACCTGTAGCCAGCTCTCATCCTCATTGAGCGTGATAACGGACGCTGCGCTGAACGGCGGCGCATAGGAACGGGCGGTGAAATAAGCGCGCCAAAAAAACTATAAAGTTTACGTTTTATTTCCGTAATTCATCAGATGAGGGTGATAACGGACGCTGCGCTGAACGGCGGCTCGTAGGAACGGGCGGTGAAATAAGAGCGCCAAAAAAACTATAAAATTTAAGTTTTTTTTCCGTAATTCATCAGATGAGCGTGATAACGGAAGCTGCGCTGAACGGCGGCGCGTACTAACCGGCGGTGAAATAAGCGCGCCAAAAAATCTATAAAGTGTATGTTTTTTTTCCATAATTCATTAGATGAGCGTGATAACGGAAGCTGCGTTGAACGGCGGCGCGTAGGAACGGGCGGTGAAATAAGCGCGCCAAAAAAACTATAAAGTTTACGTTTTTTTTCTGTAATTTATCAGATGAGCGTGATAACGGACGCAACCCTTAACGGCGGCGTCAGAGCGACTTTTTTTTGTTGCAGATTGAATTTTAAGTGCTTTTGGTATCATCAAACCTGTAGCCAGCTCTCATCCTCATTGAGCTATTCCAAGGGTGAGGGCTGGCTAAGGGTCGCCCTGGAGGCACCTGTAGCCAGCTCTCATCCTCATTGAGCTGCTCCAAGGGTGAGGGCTGGCTACGGGTCGCCCTGGAGGCACCTGTAGCCAGCTCTCATCCTCATTGAGCTGCTCCAAGGGTGAGGGCTGGCTAGGGGTCGCCCTGGAGGCACCTGTAGCCAGCTCTCATCCTCATTGAGCTGCTCCAAGGGTGAGGGCTGGCTAGGTGTCGCCCTGGAGGCACCTGTAGCCAGCTCTCATCCTCATTGAGCTGCTCCAAGGGTGAGGGCTGGCTAGGGGTCGCCCTGGAGGCACCTGTAGCCAGCTCTCATCCTCATTGAGCTGCTCCAAGGGTGAGGGCTGGCTAGGGGTCGCCCTGGAGGCACCTGTAGCCAGCTCTCATCCTCATTGAGCTGCTCCAAGGGTGAGGGCTGGCTAGGGGTCGCCCTGGAGGCACCTGTAGCCAGCTCTCATCCTCATTGAGCTGCTCCAAGGGTGAGGGCTGGCTAGGGGTCGCCCTGGAGGCACCTGTAGCCAGCTCTCATCCTCATTGAGCTGCTCCAAGGGTGAGGGCTGGCTAGGGGTCGCCCTGGAGGCACCTGTAGCCAGCTCTCATCCTCATTGAGCTGCTCCAAGGGTGAGGGCTGGCTAGGGGTCTCCCTGGAGGCACCTGTAGCCAGCTCTCATCCTCATTGAGCTGCTCCAAGGGTGAGGGCTGGCTAGGGGTCGGCCTGGAGGCACCTGTAGCCAGCTCTCATCCTCTTTGAGCTGCTCCAAGGGTGAGGGCTGGCTAGGGGTCGCCCTGGAGGCACCTGTAGCCAGCTCTCATCCTCATTGAGCTGCTCCAAGGGTGAGGGCTGGCTAGGGGTCGCCCTGGAGGCACCTGTAGCCAGCTCTCATCCTCATTGAGCTGCTCCAAGGGTGAGGGCTGGCTAGGGGTCGCCCTGGAGGCACCTGTAGCCAGCTCTCATCCTCATTGAGCTGCTCCAAGGGTGAGGGCTGGCTAGGGGTCGCCCTGGAGGCACCTGTAGCCAGCTCTCATCCTCATTGAGCTATTCCAAGGGTGAGGGCTGGCTACGGGTCGCCCTGGATGTACCTGTAGCCAGCTCTCATCCTCATTGAGCTATTCCAAGGGTGAGGGCTGGCTAGAGGCAGCCGTGGACAAACGAAAGCCAGCCCTCATGGTGTTTGTGTTATTAAAGAAAAATAATAAATTTGAGGGCTGGCTAGAGGCAGCCGTGGCACACATATATATATATTTCTGCAGTATCTGTGCATTATGAATCGTGATATGTGTTAAAGGGGCCCACTGAGACTTTCGCCTAGGGCCCACATAAACCTGGAGCCGGCCCTGCCCATGTGTGGTGATTATTGATTCCAGTACTAATAGGAATAGCAGGGGCACTAACAGCATGAATGGGGTGTTTATTTATTTGTATTTTGGATATTGTTTCTTCTGGTGTGTGAATATATGGCACTGACCAGTTTAATGCCCTGTATTTGTGTGGTTTTTGCCTTGGATTCTTACATTTTATTATATTGTCTGCTATAGTATATATTTTGTGCTATAGTGCATTACCTCTAATACTGGTGGCGGATTTGCCAGTCAGTATATTAATGTGAAAAATTGATCACCAGGGACAGCCTAAGTGTATATTTGATCTTTACTTGATCTATTACAATCATGTGTTTTTCTGGGATGGATTTTGGAGTAGGTGGGCTTTCCATTAGTGGGTAATTCCACTATATTAACTTTTACTTGTGTTTTCATGAATTGGATTGTGACATTGATTGTATGTATTTATAAAAAATATAATTCATTGTAATTTATTGAAGTATTGTCTAGATTGGGTGATCACTGCACAAGAGCATACCCCTTTTCTTCTTGCCGATGTTTATATATATTTCGTATGCTGCATGTTGATCCCATAGTGATTAGATGGTGCCCTCCATAACTTTGAGTTTGTGACAAAAGTATTCTTGGGGTGATACCTTTATCGACTAACCAGAAAATATATATATATATATATGCAAGCTTTCAGAGCATTAGAGGCTTCTTCTTCAGGCAACATTACAAATGAATTCATAAGATAAAAGGCACAGCATTGGAGAGATGTTACAAGAAGACATTTGTTCATGAGGTGTAAGTTGCAAAAGGCCTTGGGAATGTTTAATTATCTGGAGGTGTGAATTGTGTCCATGTAGTGAGTCATAAAGCTATGTTTTATCGTTAGTCCTGTTGTCAGTGAATTGAACATCCTTATCAATTTGAATTCCCAAATGTTTCTTTCTCTGTTGCCCTTCAAGTGACCTTTTAGTATCAAAACTTTTAGATTTTTCATACAGTGTCCCCTTCAGTGTCCAATTCAGACCTTCAGATAATTAAACATTTCCAAGGCCTTTCATTCATACAAAAAAACTAATTTGCTCTCCCTAACATATCAGTAGAAGACATCACAACTTACACCTCATGAAGAAATGTCTTGTTGTAACATCTCAAGTCCTTCTGCTGCCTTATCTCAATTGAATTAACATACAAACCAAAGCTTTTTTTTTTTTCTTTTTTCAAATGCTTCCTCAGGGTATATGAGAGCCTACATTAGTTGGTGTATCTGAGTCTATATTCTGGCTTTTGAAGGAGCAACTTGCTAATTCTTACTATTGCTAGAAAATGGACTCTCCTGGAAATCCAGACCTGTTTCTCTGCAAGATATGCCTGAAGCTCTATAAAAACCTGCGCAGGCATCTAAAGACCGTATGCATGAAAACCCGTCAGGCGGAGATCGACAATGAAATCAAGAATACAAAAAGGAACATGCACAAGGTGGCTGAATCCCTTTCTGTTGTGCCTTATGACAGCCTCGATTTCAAAAACAGCCAATTTACAAGTGCTCAGGACTTCTTCACAGAATTTTTGAAAAGTCGAGGTTGCATCGTGACCGGAAAACCATCTGAAAGGTATGTATATGTTTCTTCATAATATTTCAGGGTTTTCTAGCATTTACCTATTCATTACCTATCCTAATTTTGCACGTAATTTTGTTTTTTACCTATATACATCTTATGCAATATATCTTAGTTGAGTGCTATCAAAATGGCTGAAAGACATGCCAACATAGTGCCAAAAAGTCTACCCCTACCCATCTAAGTAAGCTTCATACTTTATACTTTTATTTTTCTGTTAATCTAGATAGAAAAAAGGCTTGTTTTTTTCAGTGAGCTAGTGTTACTTTTACCATATATTGTACTGTAAAATTGGGAAAAAATTCTATGTGCGCTTAAATTGAAAACTGTGCAATTGCACTTTTTAACACTGCGTTCACTACATGGAGTGATGCCTCAGCTCAGCTCAGTATAACTTTGCGGATACCAAAAATGTATACTTTTGCTTTTATCTAAGTGCTGGAGAAAATTCTGAATTTTTTAAAAAAAAAAGTTTTGCACTTTGTGGTCATTTTTTCCAACCTATAGCATTATTTTTTGTGATCCATGTGATGACATTTTTTTGTGGCTAGGAGTGATGTATTCAAAGATATCATTTTTAGGTAGACAGTGTTTTGATCACCCAGTATTGAATTTTATTGGCGCATGTGTGTGCATATATATATATATATATATATATATAATTTTTTTTTTTTTCTTCAATATAATAAAATATAATAACATAATGTAATTACCTTATAATAATGTAAATATAATATGGCATACTATAATAATATATTAATAATATAATTAATACACTATAAAAATATAAAATTGTATCTAATACAAGATAATATACATATAATATAACAATATAATATATTATATTATATTAAATATAATATAATGCTATATTAAATAATATATTACTAATATAATATGACATAATTAAAATGTATATAATCTAATATTGTAAATATAATATAATGTAGTAATAATAGAATTATAGTATGATATAATTACAATATAATAAGAATATCGTTTATGTGACAGCTGGCTACTGATGGTCCTAGATGTCCCTGTAGCTGGCTCTCACTTCTACTCCTAACTCAGATGTTTCAAAGCTCTCATTTGCTATTGGGTCAAAACTAAGATTGTTGTCACTAGAATGGCCCTACAGGCACCACAATAGTGGTAAAGGGCCTTGACCAACCATCCAAGTCGCCTGCAAAGTTCTATATGTTGATACTCTCAATTATAGAGGAATTAATGCAGATTTTGGGTTTCTTTTTTAGGCCATCCACTGAAGAAGAGGAGCCTATGACACTTCCTCCTGAGGTTGAAGAAGCTAGGTAAGAACTATGCACCAGATTTCTAAAAACATTTGTAACAGCTTTACTATTATTAGTAAAGGAAGCTTATGATGTCAATAATCACCCTAATATATTCTTGCCTCTTTCAGTTCGAATGCCACGATGCCCATGCGGAAAAAACTTGCTGTGGTTGGGTTTCATAAGATGCACAGCTTAAGTTCCTCAATTTTACTGGCTTTTAAAAACTATTTAAAGGGAAAATGTACCGAATCGACCATAACACCGATGGTAAGTGTAATTTTATCATTTTGCGTGTGTTTGAGGAATCCTTACAGATGTGAACCCTGATGCATGATCATTTTTTTAAATTTTAGATACGAATCGTTTCTCGCTTTCTTTATTATGTAAACCCGGAAGACATCTCTGCTGACTTTTTAAAGAACTTGAAGGCCACTAGAGAATATTTTATTTCCTTGGAAAGCTTAGGCTGTGTGCCCACGTAGCATTTTTCAAGCGTATATGCTGCGGAATTTCCGCAGCGTAAACGCTTGAAAAACGCATGTAGATCCGCACCCCATGGTCCCCAATGGGATTCCGCATGTTCTATGCACATGCTGCGGATTTTTCCGCAGCGTTTATGCTACGTCCAAAAATCCGCAGCATGTCATTTAATTTTGCGGAAGCGCAGCGGAACTCCCGCCATTGACTTGCATTGAGACGCATAGAAACCGCGACTGTACATTTGTACAAGCGGCTTCTATGCGTCTCTATGTGCGGATGGTACCCAGTTCTGGAGGAGAGGAGACTCTCATCCAGACCTGGGTACCATTGTACCTGTAAAAAAAGAATAAAATAACAAATAAAGTTTATACTCACCTGTCCGGCGGCTTCTCTCTGAATGCCAGCAGCGCTGAAGGACCTGCGGTGACGTCACAGTCATGTGACCGCAGGCCCTTCACCGCTCTGTCTCGCGATATGCCGGCAGCCGGGAACAAGCCAGGAAGCAGCGCTGCAGCCACGCCGGGGCCTCGGGGGTGAGTATAGCTTTATTTGTTTTAATTTTTATGGTTCACACTGTATAAATCCATGCTGTTTCCATGGATTTATACAGTGTGACCTAGTTGTCAAGCACTTTCCAAGTGATGCTATCGCCTGGAAAGTGCTTGTCAATCTGCATGCGGAAACGCATGTGAACCCGCATGTGGATCCGCATGTATTCTGCAGGAAAAACGCATGCACAATCTGCATGCGTTTTTTTCTGCCAGGGAGATGCAGAAATGCTGCAGAAATTTTCTGCTTCATTTCTGCATCGTGGGCACATAGCCTTAAAGACCAATGAAGAAACAATAAAAAAGCATATTAGTCACCTGCGGAGATTTGTAACTTTTGTATGCTCAAAGGACTACCCCTATCTCCTTGACGAAGAAGCAAAAAATGCAGTTGAGCCCTTTAAGGAGACTTTGAGTGTTGTAGTAAAGAGATTAAACAAGAAGCTTGCAAAAAGGCAGGAAGAGGGGGTAAGTAGCTCAAGTTTATACTACACCTGCAATTTAAATTTTTACTGTCATGGGGATGTAAAATGCCATAAAAACATCATGGGAAAGGTTGATTATTAGAAAGTCTAGATTTATTTATTACTTGTTCTGCCATGCAAGGTTGGAACAAAGTAATATTTAGCTCTTAGAAGCTCAGGCAAATCCCATATTTCCATTTCAATTGAATTCAAAATATTTTAACTTGCTAAAATGAGTTCATAATCACAAATGCGCTGAGGTTACATCTTCTGGCTCCATTATGGGATCGGTAAAATGGAACCCCTAGATAAAAGATTTGTCGAATGATGGAAACAAAGAATGCTAAATGTATCTAATGGGCTAACATGCAAAAAAAATAAATAAAAAGAATGAACCTGTAACATAACTCATTTTATCATCCACAGATTGGAATCCACGCCTGTGACTATGGCTGATTGCTGCAAAATTTTGAAAGTGGCAAAGCCTCACGTGACTGATATTTTTACACAGGCAGAAATTAGTAAGATGTTGAGTGATAAGGAGAAGACCCTAGCATGTTATTATCTTCAGGCTGTTATTATCTATAAGCATCTACGTAAGCCATCTGAGGCAAAAAATCTAATGGTAGGTTTAATTTAATTAACCAACTTAGCATATTGCTGACAGATGCTGCTTTACCATATCTTATGTATTTTCAATGTTTTTCTCTTAGTTAAAAGACTGGCTTGAAAGGGAGAAGTTAGATGTTGATGGACAGACCTTAACAGTGGTAAAGACAAAAAAAAATCTTTTGATACTGCAGGAGGAGGATGAGAAGGTAAAATGTTAAAAACATAACTCCTATAAAGCTGTGCTGTAGGTTCTTCAAGGTTTTGCCATTTGCAATCGCATCTTTAACACAGAGTTTCACTTTGACAGAATTTCAATACATATTTCGAAAAGATTAGGACAACTAATCAACCCAAGGATGCAGATACGGTGCCTACATTCTTTGTGTCCTGCAATGGACAACACATCAAGAATCCCGGCAAAGACATGGAGCGCTTCCATAATAAGTTCGTAAAAAATGAGGCCCTCCTTCTCTGCACTACCAAGCATTTAACAAGACTAACAAATGTTTTATCCACAGGTATCAGCTGCCCGTAAAAATATGGGTGATGGCAATAGACGCATACAAAAAGTGGGCTGAAGAATGTCTTTCACAGGTGGAAAGAGACCAGGCCAATGCGTACGTGCACTTTGTGTCCAGACCCGACATGGTGGATAAATCTCCATTTGCTGCAGGGATGTTAATTGTGGCTACACTGAAGGGAGATGAGCAAGCAGGAACCTCTGTGTAAGAGACCTAACTTTATCCCCACAGGCATTCCCAAAATCCATCTTTTTATTGCATGAGACTTAAGTAATTATGCCGTATTGTATATATGATTTCAACCAAATTCTTGGTTAAGTCGTCTAGTAGGTAACAATGCCTTTATCAGTTTTTCCTAACTTAACTGTTTTTTTTTAACTTCACAGATGTACATTGCCCAAGAGAAGGAGGATCAGGGGAGAAGAGGACTGTGAGGGACAAGCAGATGAGGAAGAGACAGAAGGCGCTGGGTAGGAGACTGAACAGACACCCTATGATGCCACCACAATTAATTTCTCCACAGTACCATCCACACACAGTATGATGACCCAACTGTGCCTCCCTCCACTACCCTGGTGATGAATGGTGATCCCAGCACAGTATAATCCTCAATTGTGATTCCCATACAGCCCTCCATGCAGTACATGGGGCCTACGTGCAGTATCATGGCCCCTACTATCACTGTACGTCGTATTAATACCCCCACACAGCCTTCCGCACAGTGTGATGGACCCCACGCAGACCTTCACACTGTATATTTGCTGGCATACAATATAGTGGCCCTCAAATAGTCATCCATAAGATATAAAGGCTCCTTCATAGCCATCCACATATTATAATGCCCTCCATAAATCCATTCAAATATTATAATGGCCCCGCATACCTTATGGATGGGAAATGGGCCCTACATAGTAGTTCTCCATATGGTATAATGCAGCTCCCATTGCCTTCTATATAGAATAATACTTTCCCATAGTTTTCTGTATATTACAATGCATCACCCATAGTCCTCCATATAACTTATTGTAACCTCCATATAACATATTGCAGCCTTTATGCAATATTATGTAATCTCCATACTACTCAATATATAAAGCAGCCTCTATAGTTCATCATATTGTATAATGTAGGCTCTATAATCCTCCATATAGTATAATATAGCTTCTTTAATTATCCATATTGCATAATGTAGCCTCTATAATCCTCTGTATAGCATACAGCTTCTATATTCCTTCATATAGCATAATGTAGCATCTGTCATCTTGCATATAGGATAATGTGGCCCTACAGTCCTGTCCTCCATATCATAATGGGGCCCCATAGTTAATGGTTAATATATTTAATTTTGTATTAAGCAAAAAATCATTCTCTAACCAATAATCTATTATACAAATAAATAGCGGCACTTTCCGTAAAGTAATTCTGCCTTTTAGTATATGATGAATTCCAAATTCTTGGTTAAGTAGTCCGGTGAGGAACAACACCATTTTTAGTATATTCTAATTTACCATCTATCCATTAAACTTTACAGAAGTTCCATTGACATCACAGGAGAAGGCGGCGGCAATCGGAGACATTCTGAAGCGGCAGAAATCCATGAGGAAGAGGCAGTCCAGCAGACTGACAATGCTCAAAAAGAGCTCTATTTCAACAGATTAATTGAAAAGTACCCTGTAGGAGTAAACACCCAATTACCATCCCTGTCCACCTGCAGTCAGTACACAGAGCGTTTCGCACACTACTGTCGGGACAAGTGGAGGCGAGACCAATACAATCTACGCGTTTCAAGTGCTGTCGGTAAGTTTTTTTTCTCTTTCTTTAAATTTAAATCTGTCTACTTGATGTTATTGTATTCTTTGGGATGTGATGCCTGAATATTTTTTTTGCTGAATATTTTACAGTATTTTCTCTTTTTTAGATTATTTCAGGCTTTTCCCCAAAGAAGATGATTTAAAGCACTATCTGAATCAACAGCATTGGACGTCCAACCTACCTGTCCTAGTTGATGTCCAACGTGGATGGAAGCCCAAACCAAAAAGAGGGGATACAGAGAACATTGCCAGACTTCAAGAAAAGCTAAAATTGCAAACGTGGACAGGCCTAATGATTGTAAATGAACGAGGCAAAGGTGAAGGACTGTGCACAACTCGTGCTTTTAGTAAAGGAGAAGTCATTTGTGACTATCATGGAGTGCTTAGAGAAGGAGCTGAGGCTTGCAAAATACAGGCAACTCTGAACGAGGATGAATGTTATATGTTTTTTTTCTTTATTGGTGAAAAGCAGTGGTGTATTGATGCCAGGGAGGTTCCGTGCAGTTGTCACCCAGACATGCCTTCCACATTTGGGCGAAAAATGAATCATTCTTATAAAAATTACAACGTCAAACCTGTCCTTAAATTTATAATTGATGGTAACACGCCATCAATACTATTTCTGGCTAATTGCGATATCAAACCAGGGACAGCGCTTTTGTTCGATTATGGAGTGAAACCTAATGACTATGGAGAAGGTTCAGATATCCCATGGCTGACAACGTGACATTTAAGGTACCATTACACTCTTCAATATCGTGTGCGATATTGCACAAGCGTCAGGTGTTTCACATCGCACACACTATCCTTAATTGATCGTACGTGCGCTGTTACATGCTATATCGTAGATAAAGCATGCACAATGTTGCGATGCAGCGCTATTCTGTACCATGCTGCGATTCTGCAAATTCAATGCAAAGTATAGGTGAATCGTATGGTTCCATGCTTCAATGCTGCAGCCTGCACGATGGTTAATTACACGACGATCGTGAGATTTGAGGTCAGGATCTCAAATCAAACAAATAATACTGGATAAATAAATATCCAGTTCTACATGCAGACATGCTATACACATCTACTCCCATTCACACTTAAATGATATCACAGCAGACCTCGGTCATATCAGACCTGCCAACTTATACCACTCTAAGTGCCCAGAAAATGTAATGTTATTATTTATATCAGGCGGAGAGCACCAATCAAACCTAGGGTCACAACAAGGTCCATGAAGACAGGGATGCAGTTGAGGAAAAGGAAACACCCAGGGTAATTGGTCAATATACTCATTCACATTGTCCTTGAACAATAAACATTTCTGTTTTAACATATGTATTCCCCTTCTTTCCTTTAAAGAGATTAAGAAGACGGCAGTGATCAGCTCCCAAGAAAGAATGAGGCGTTTCGGAGACTAAAGTTCCGGTCTTGTTAAAGTTTTTGAATTCATGTTTTATTTGTTTCTTTTCTGTTCTAGGTTGTTCTACAATTCCAGGTGAACGGGGCCCTCGAAGCAATGGGAGAAGATTTTCTTTATTATAAACATTTGTACTGTTTGTATTAGTGTTAAAGGGATTCTGTCACCAGGTTTTAGCCATCTCATCTGAGCGCACCATAATGTGGACACAGAGATCTTTATTCCAGTGATGTATCACTTACTAGGCTGCTCAGTGTAGTTTGCATTAAAACACTGTTAAATCATCTGGAGATTATCATTAGAGCACTACTCCAGTAGTCCAGTCATACTTGGGAGCTGCCAAATCTGCAACAGAGAAAACAGTAATTTTATCAAAATGACAGCAAGGAGCTCAGTAAGTGAAACATTGCTGGATCAGGATTTCTATCTCTACATTATGCTGCTGTCAGATGGGATGTCAAAAACCTGGTGACACAGTCCCTTTAATAACTATTTTAAAGCTAAATATAAATAGTCCTATGGCTATGATGAAACAATTCTGACAACTGTTCAAATGGCACAATCATTTACTACCGTCAGGTTTCTGAGCCGTTTAGTCTAATGCTTTGTCAGTATTACTAGAATCCATAATAATTTAAAGGTCAGGTAGCCATAAAAGTGCTCCTGCCAGTCAGAGCAGTGCAGTCCCTGGAAATCGGGCCTAGGGAAGCAGAATATATTACCATCCCTAACAACGGTAAGCATGACCCCCAGCTGTCCAGCAACCCGACATGTAGAACTGCCTATAAAAATGACCATTTGTCCAGTCAGTGCATCACTCTCTGGTGCCCTTTTACACTGGCACACTGCTTTCTGTCTCTCTCTCTCTTTCTCTCTCCGCAGTGCAATGCTCTCTGGTGCTCTTTCACTCTCTCTCCAGTGCACCACTCTCTGACGTGTTCTCTTTCTCCCTACTGCACCGCTCTCTGGCACTCCTCTGTCTTTATAGTGCACTGCTCTCTTTTGTGCTCTCTCAGTCTCCAGTGCATCACTGGCGCTCGCTTTTGATCTCTCCCCATTGCACCACTCTCTCGCATGCTCTCTCTCTGGTGCTCTCTTTCCGTCCAAAGTGCCTTTTTTTGTCTCTGTGCCTTCACGAGCTTCTCAATCTCTGTCTTTGCCCATCTGTGGCTCTCTATCGGTCTCTGTGCCTCTCTGTCCCTCCCTGTGCTTCTATTTACCTTTTGCATCCCTCTATGTGCCTACCTTTGCCCCTTTGCTCCCTTCTTTGCCTCTATGTGCCTCTTAATGACTCTCTCACGAGCACACCTCTTTCTGTAGGTCAAAGGTAAGAAGCACTACTCAAGTTGCAGCAGAGAAGATGAATTGGTAAGTGTTTAACACTTGTGTATTTTTTAAGAATCTTGTTGGTGTAGGATGCTTCCTGAACATTAAAGTGAATGGTCAGGAAACATCTTTAAGCTACAGGATCCTTGAAAAATATGCAAGTTTTTATGGGATGATTTGTCAGGCTATCAACAATCACACAGGGCCACATGCCCGTCAACAGGGCAATAGCCGACTCCACAAGGCCAATGACCCTTTGCAAAGGGCCAGAGGTCCCTTTCCGCAGGGCCATAGGCATTTCCACAGGGCCATAACCCCCTCCAACTCTCTCCACAGGACCACAGGCTACTACCGGGCCACAGGCTTTTCCACAGTGCCACAAGCCCCATCCAGCTCTCTTCACAGGCAATCATGTTGCACTTTTGCAACAAAAGAGTCAATCTTTGTTGCAGTTCGGCAACATTAGAGTCAACCCTGTTGCAGATCGGACACAAAGCTTGAAAATTTAGATGTTTACTGCAGAGGACTTCATAG